>NW_026460662.1:0-16390 GCF_021730395.1 Mercenaria mercenaria | reverse complement strand
GCACTGTCAATGTTGACCACGAATATAGCAAAATTAAACTTCCACGAATATAACCTGTTATACAGTAGTGAAGGGTGGAAGCATTAAACATTTGAGTAGTGACCTTGACCTTGCATGGGTGAATTTTGAGTCCTGCACATCGTCTTGATAAGGGGAATATTACAGCCAAGTCATTTTTAAATCCTTCAAAGGGTTTAGGAGATACAGAGCAGACACATAATGGAAGCCTCAAACATTTGACCTTGAGCCGACATGGCTGACTCATGCCTTCTACACACTGTCTTGATGAGGTGATCATTTGACCCAAGTTTCATGAAAATCTTTCAAGGGTTTAAGGAGATACAGAGTGGACACAAAATATGTTACGGAAGGTAGGACGGACACTGAGACCATTCCTTTAATCCTCCACCACTTGTGGCGGGGGAATAATAAAATAACATGTCCCCTTTTTCCAAAACTGGCGTAAAAATGACTGTTGCTCAGAAACAGAAGCATTTGTCATATTTTCTGCAATAGGAATCACACTCTTGATACTGAAAAATTGACCCGAGTGACTTGGCACTAACAGATGGACAGTCAGGGGGCAAATGTAAAGTCCCCCACTAGTGAAACACCAGTAAAAGACTAACCAGTAGATTCTCATGAGCATGACATTGTGCTGTTGGTAAATTTTGACTGCACACAAAAATAAAGCTCCTGATTTTAATCTAAAGTATCATAACATCTAATAAAAGAATCATACAATTGTGCTGATTCAATCTAAATTTTATCTTTTCCGTCAGTAAAATGAGTTATTTATTTATTTATTTGGGTTTTATGGCGCACCAACACAGTATAGGTTATATGGCGCCAAACAGGACTACAAATTTTGGTTTCATATCTCATTTACATCGAAATAAAAACATGAGGTATGGAAGTAAAATGAGTTATTCCAAACATTTCCTTTTAAATATTTGTGTTGTTGACTTCGGAAGGAAATACTGAATGTTGCAATTTTGTTGATGCACCAATACAATATAATGACATCACATGGCACGTGCAATTTTGCTGAGAATAAATAGGCTAAGAACTGTTACTTTTCACTATTATTTGGATATTTGACAGAAAAATAAATAAAATCATGAAAATAAATTGTATGAAAATTAGAGATTATCTGGACAAGCCTTACCAGTACATTCTTAAGTTGTAACATATAGCATTCTTAGATTTTCAAGAACATATACTAGTCTGGTAATTTCTAACAATATGCCCAAGTTCGCTTCATAGCAATACAATACTTTGAAGTAAGTCAACTAATAAGTCATGAATGAAATAATTTTATTATAATTTACCTGTTCAAATTTAGTTTTGGTATCCTGATCCTTGTCAACTTTTGTTTTAACTTCTTCATCCCCAATGGCACCAGGAACGTCTACATCAAGATCCTGTATCATATAATATACAGTTGGTATCTCTAATTCTAATTCTAGGAAATGGGCATTTATCTTCAAAATATCCCAAAACTTCTACTTAAAAGTGGTTCCTGGTGAAGGTGTTTTTCATTAATTGTATTGCCATAGTCTCATATGCATATATATGTATATGTGGCATATACACATGGCATAATTATACATTTTATACACCCTATGAGAGTATTCAGCACTTTGAAACACATTTTTCTTTTCTTTTATATGCAACGTATGATCCCCTTTTATGCAGGCACATGTTACAATTTTTTTCTTCAAGACACTGGCTGGTTAAAATGCATAGGATTTGCCAGATGTGACTTTTTATTTTTTTGGACACAACCATGAGTCCCAGAATATTGAATATGACTTCCAAAACATGAGCAAAAATTACATGAATTAAAAAGGAATTTTAAAGGGAGTTGATAATGTTTTCATGTTAGCCAGAACTGTGAGCATTAAGTATCAGTTTGAGATACCAACTGTTCAGATTTTTCTATCAATGTTCAGAGACTGCTTCTTTTACTTCTCACTACTACTTTTGCACTCAGGTATCAAATTTTAGATGGTGATTAGGGTATGCTCTCACAGGAAGTTGAACCTTCAGGTAAGGACTAGGACCTGTTACACCGTATCCACTTTGCCAGTGTACAAATTACCTACAGTACAGTTCTAGAAAATATCTTAAAGAATAAAAACTTGTGGAACTACTTTGATCATGTTGATATTGCAGACAGTTTTAAGGTATTGGGCAAATAACAGTAATGTTTAAAGAATGGCATTTGCTTGGTATATTCTTAAAGTTGACCATGTTTCACACTGTGTTGCAAATTTTTAACAACTTTTACCATGCCGTTTTTTGTAAATTTTGTATAGTTTATGATATTCCCTCAAGCTCAAGTAGAGACATATTTCAAAGTGATGGCCACTATCCAAAACGTTCGCAGAGAATTCATTTTACCATTAATTTTGATAGATAAAAAAACATCTTGATACTATTGGTAAACAATTATAAAACACAAAATAAAACTGTCAATATAATTTTTTTCAAGGGTGCCTTAAGTAAACGGATTTAATGAGACAGAATTCTAACTCCAACACTGAAAAATGAAGGTCGAATCCTGCGGGTATGTTTTGAATTTTGCTCACTTCATTCAACTGTTATCATTGCACTTGAGAACAAGAAGGTCCTCAGAAAAAATATCTAAGTCCAAAGGACAGGAACAACAAAGGGAAGAAATTTAACCAAAAAGAAAAAAATTTCTTACAAGGTACAAATATGTCAAAATACACCAAAAAATTGGAGGTACCTTCCATGTTGAACCACAGAAAAGTGGTCTCGGTTTTTCCCTACGGCCAATAATAAAAAAGTTACTAAAAATAAGCTATTTATAGTAACGTAAAAGGGAAGTAATTAAAAACAAGAGCTGTCTCCATAGGATGACACATGCCCCCGATGGCACTTTGAATGAATACTTATGGCCGATGTTAGAGTTTAGGACCTTTGATGGACCTGGGTCTTGCGCCTGACACGTAGTCTTACTGTGCCACACATTCATGCATAGTTATTTTAAAATCCATGCATGAATGACAAAGATATGGACCGGACACACCCATCAATGCACTATCATGAAATATGACCTTTGACGTCTAAGTGTGACCTTGACCTTTGAGCTACAGACCTGGGTCTTGCATGCGACACGTCGTCTTACTGTGGTACACATTCATGCCCAATAATTTTAAAATCCATGCATGAATGACAAAGATATGGACCGGACACGCCCATCAATGCACTATCATGAAAAATGACCTTTAACGTCCAAGTGTGACCTTGACCTTTGAGCTACGGACCTGGGTCTTGCATGCGACACGTCGTCTTACTGTGGTACACATTCATGCCAAGTTATTTGAAAATCCATCCATGGATGACAAAGATATAGACCGAACACGCCCATCAATGCACTATCATGAAAAATGACCTTTAACGTCTAAGTGTGACCTTGACCTTTGAGCTACGGACCTGGGTCTTATGCGCGACATGTCGTCTTACTGTGGTACACATTCATGCCAAGTTATTTGAAAATCCATCCATCGATGACAAAGATATGGACCGGACACGAAAATTGCCAACAGACCGACAGACTGACAGACCGACAGACAGACGGTTCAAAAACTATATGCCTCACTTTGGGGGCATAAAAAAATTATTGTAAGTGAACAAAAGAAGGATCTGCCAAATAAATCTGTTGACATAAATGAAATTTCAGATCAGTATCTTCATTAGTTACGGAGATATACCCATTTTAATTTGAAATAAAGGAAGGTAATTTGACATAAAATCAGTCCATAGTTATCTACCCTGATTGGCTCAGTCCAACTAATGACAATAATGAAATTTCAAATAAGTCCTATAAGTACTTACTGATATAAATCTATTCTGATTACAATCAGGGGAGGTAATCAGATATAAAATAACTCTGGAACCTACGATTGGATCTCATTTGTCATGGAATCCAAGATTTATTGTTGTTGAAGATATTTTGGAAGTTTGTATCAAATAAAACCATAAATGAAGTATCTATATGGCTGCAAAAGCCAAAATAGCCAATTTTGGACCTTTAAGGGGCCATAACTCTGGAACCCATGATGGAATCTCGCCAGTTCAAGAAAGGAACCAAGATCTTGTGGTAATACAAGTTGTGTGCAAGTTTGGTTAAAATCAAATCATAAATGAAGCTGCTATTGTGCAGACAAGGTCAAAATAGCTAAGTTTGGCCCTTTCAGGGGCCATAACTCTGGAACTCATTAAGGGATCTGACCGGTTTAAAAAAGGAACCAAGATCTTATGGTGACACAAGTTTTGTGCAAGTTTGATTAAATTCAAATCATAAATGAAGCTGCTATTGTGCAGACAAGGCCAAAATAGCTAATTCTGGCCCTTTCAGGGGCCATAACTCTGGAACCCATAACGGAATCTCGCCAGTTGAAGATAGGAACCAAGATCTTATGGTGATACAAGTTGTGTGCAAGTTTGGTTAAAATAAAATCATAAATGAAGCTGCTATTGTGCAGACAAGGTCAAAATAGCTAATTCTGGCCCTTTCAAGGGCCATAACTCTGGAACCCATATTGGAATCTGGCCAGTTGAAGAAAGGAACCAAGATCTTATGGTGATACAAGTTGTGTGCCAGTTTGGTAAAAATCAAGTTATAAATAAAGCTGCTATTGTGCAGACAAGGTCAAAATAGCTAATTTTGGCCCTTTCAGGGGCCATAACTCTAGAACCCATAATGGGATCTGGCCAGTTCAAGAAAGGAACCGAGATCTTATGGTGATACAAGTTGTGTGCAAGTTTGGTTAAAACAAGCAAATTCGATGAATTGGTATCCCCCGCCGAAAGGGTTTGTGGTGAGGAATGGCAAAAAGATATATCCGGCAAAAAGTTAAGGATGTTAATAAGAAGCAAATAATTTCATTAGTCAAAATCAATTTAACAGAAAACAAATGTTTAATTAAAGAGTACATAATAAATGTATGATACTTTGATCCTGACTTAAGAATTTATTTTGAATGGGATATGCTTACTGTAATAAGCTTAGCTTTTAAAATTAAATGCAGTTAATTGAAATGTGAGCTTGAAGTTTAACTGGAATGAAAGAACACAGGTAAGATATCTTGAAACGGCTGAGGGCAAGGTTTGTGCAGTCAGAACTTAACATGTTGAAGGTTTGAACATTTAAAAAAAAAAAAAAAAAAAAAAAGGAATGGAAATATATATATCTATATATAGATATATGTATATATTTATTTTTTTAGGAGGTGGGGGTGCAGGGGAATGGGAGAGGAAACAAACCCGTCCCTAGATTTGCCACTATAATGCCACCCTTTTCAATGGTGGAGTATTTAGACAATTTTCCACCAAAATGCCACCTAAAATGCCACCAAAATGGTGAGAAAATGAACAGGACAGTGGCAAACCTGTTTTCCACTAAATTCCACCTTTTTCTACTTGTGTACACCTTTAGGTGGCAATAAGTGGAGTATTTAGACAGTTTTACACCATTATGGTGGAAAATTTGTTTGCCACTTAATTCCACCAATAGCCACCTTCATGGTGGCAGTAAGTGGAGTATTTAGACAAAATACCACTAAAATGCCACCATTATGGTGTAAAATCTATTTTCCACCTAATGCCACTTATTTCCACCAATCCCCAATAGGTGGCAGTAAGTGGACAAAATTTCACCAAAACGCCACTATGGTGGCAGTCCTATTTTCCACTAAATGCCACCAAATAGCTGGCAATAGGTGGCAACTAGTGTAAATCGGCTGCACCTGCTGAATCTGAAAAAAAAATCAGTAGTAAGCAAAAATCAAATTATATTAATATATTTTTTATTTTTATGCAAAAATCAAAGACCCTTCACAAGAAATCACAAAAGATCTGAACACAGGATCAGGATGCTGTCAATGCAGTCTTATTTCTTCATATTCCAGGATGGCTTAAGTAGATGGTGAATGACTCTCCAAATTTCACTCCTTTGAATGTAAGGCCATTTTTCCAGCACACAATCTGTAACAGCAAACCATATATCTATTAATAAATATATTTTTCTAACATTCTGAATAATTTTGCAGAAAATTGTAAATTTCCTCTAGGAAATATATGAAATCAAAAGACTGAACTAACTTACTGACATAACAACAAACTCTGCAAACTTAATCTATGTCAAATAATATGCCACATCTTTATTAAAACTGTGAGAAGTTTCATCAAAATCTACATTGTAGAAAAATTTCTATTCAATTAATACAGGAAAAATCCCTATTTTTTACCAAATCAAGGTAAATAATTGAGCAGTGTTAATAAGCTTATAATAATTACGTGAGGTTTAGTGATTCTATAGACAAAGCTGCTATAATATTTTTCCAATTACAAGCATTTTCAATTAATCCGATGGACAGATGAAACAGAATGGACAACGCCAAAAATAATATCCCTCTACCTTTGGCAATAGGTAATAATGGCACCTGGGTTTTTCATCACATTTATAATTAATATTTATCATATAATATGCCAGGAAATTCTATTAATTGGTGTATTTCTTTAAAAATTAAGGATTATTTAAACATTACCGGCAGCTTTTGTAAAAACAAAATATTTACCTGATTCAGAATTATCTTGATATGTTTCTTTTATGCAGTAATAAGCTGTATGCTGCTCAGGTATATACAGCCAGGCAGGCAGATCATGTCACAAAGTTGCATTTTTTCACAGAAGGTTCCTGGTATGAAAAGTTTTAAGTGCATATTGTATCCTAAGTGCTAATCAACAATGTAAATAATTACAATGCTACAATTTTACCGGCAGTGTTATAAACATAATTGACCTATATTCCAGAAAATATATCTTGGATTAATAATCCATCTGCCAAACTTCCTAAAAGGAGATTGGTTGATTTTAATTTCAAGCAGTTTTGTAAATGTTGTTTCAAATTCAAGTATTTGTTAAGAGTAAGTAAATAAGACAATGTTAAAGACAGTAATAATTAAAAAAAATAAACAGTATAATATTGTTACCTCTCACAATGTGTTTCCATTTTCTCCCTGACTGACTCATCAAATGCCAGATTTCAAATTTTGGTATTACTACACAGATAAATTTATTCCACACATACACTTTTTTGGTCAGCTAAAGAAGGTGTCAAATACTTAAGTTGAAAACTATTGTAAAAACATCCTTTTTATATACACTTCTTTTTTTTTTCAATCAATGAAGAGAAAAGGCAAGAACTATTTCTTTGCATCTGACCTGATGTTTGCCTGCATATATAAATCTTAACTGACCCAAATTCCACCTGGGGTTGTTTCTATACATTAGTGTGGGAGCTTGTAACTTGATCTATCATTAATCTTATCTCTAACCAACTTTCACTCATGCAGAAATAATACACAGCGGACACATTCAAAAATGATCTTTTCAGATTCAGCCAGTACAGCCAATTTCCACTAGTTGCCACCTATTTTCCACCATTTTCTGTATTTCAGAATTGTTGATTGAAAAAGTGACTTATTTATATTTACATTGAATATAATACAATGATATAATAATTAATAAATATTCTGTCTCACAAAATAACCAAAATTCAAATTTTCAGAATACACCACTCTGAATATTATTTTTGTCCAGCTGGAGTCAGCGTACTTATTCTCATTTTAACAAAACCCTTTGAAGGAGCCTGAGTACGTGATACTGTTTTGCTGATGTCGGTCAGTCTGTCTGTCAGTCTGTTGGTTGTTTGGTATGTAGAACAATCGGTTTCCGGATGGTAACTCAAGAACACTTGGGCCTAAGATCATGAAACTTTATATGGAGGTTGGTTATGACCAGCAGTGACCCCTATTGACTTGGAGGCCAGTAGGTCAAAGGTCAAGATCTCAGTGACCTGGAACAGTTAAACAGTTTTCAGATGATAATTCTAGTGCTCTTGGGCCTAGGATCATGAAAGTGAATGGGAAGGTTGGTCAAAACTAGCAGATAACCCCTATAGATTATGAGTTCAGTAGGTCAAAGCTCAAGGTCACAGTGAGCTTAAACAGTTAAGCTGTTTCTGGATGTTTATTTGAGAACTCTTAGACCTATGATCATGAAACTAAATAGGGACGTTGATCATGACCAGCAGATGAGCCCTATTGATTTTGAGGTCAGTTGATCAAAGGTCTAGGTCACATTGACCCAGAACACTAGAACTGTTTTTGCCCAATAACTAGAGAATGCTTTGGTCTAAGATTACATTTGATACAGAAGTCACTTATGACTGGTAAATGACCCATAATTATTGATTTGAGGTCAGTACATCAGACGTCCAGTGCACAGTGACCAAATGATTTTTGTATCGTGTACAGTTACTGAATGCATCAAGGGGGGCATTTTTATATTCTACGAGCTGTTGTCAATGTGGAGTTTTAGCAAAGTCAGGGTCCATGTCAGTTAGGCCTGAAGTTTGACATTTAGTGTCCATTACACCTTGATTCCAACCCGAGTCCATGTGAAGATTTTTGTAAAGGGTAATCCAAAGTCCTACAGTTCGCTTCTAAATCAAAAAATTTCTAAGTTTTTTTTTTCCACCTATTCGCCACCAAAAAAATTTTCTAAGTCCCTATTTTCCACTAAACGCCACACAGTTTACACCATGAAAAAAAACTATGTTCTACTTTCCACCAGTTTCCACCTTTCTGCCACCATAAAGAAAAACTATGTTCAAATTTACACCTAATGCCACCTAAATGCCACCAAAATAAAGTGGCTTTTGGTGGCAAATTTACCACTTATTGGAAAAAAGAGTTGAATTACACCAAACGCCAGCTATTTCCACCAATTGCCACCCTTTTACCATGGAAATAAGTGGCAAATAGTGGCATTAGGCGGCAAATCTAGGGACGGGTAATTTCACATGTTGATTATAAATATTGATTGAAAATTAAAAATTAAAAAAAAAAAAAGGTAAAAGGGTGAAGTTGGAGTGGGGGGGGGGGGGGGGGGGGGCAGAGGATGCATGATCAGTGGTGGGCATGACTGGATGGGGAAGTGAGGTGGGGGAATGGTACAACTTAGAAGGTTTGAAAAAAATCTAAAATAAGAAATGAAAAAAAAAAAAAAAATTGGGGGGGGGGGGGGGGGGGGGGGGGGGAGTGGGACCAAGGCAAGTGGGTGACCAGGTGTGGGTGCGCAACTTCACAAGTTTATAATAAATGTTCACAGAAAAGAATGAAAGAAATTTAATAAAATTCTGCCAAATGGTAAGTTTGTAATGTACAAATATGTGGATTTTTAGACAATTAAAGGGCAATAACTCTGAAGTTACAAAAAGAAATCCTTACAAAATTGTCTGTGCACAACCACATTACAGTGCTCTAAATTCTGTTAAAGTTTCATAGTTCTAGGTCAAATATGTCAAAAGTTATGATGCAGAAATTGGCATATCTATAGATCTATAGTACCCTATATAGTTAACACTAGAAACTTCTAAGGGCCATAACTCTGGTGTTACTTGGGCAATCTGTCTGAAACTTGATGGGCCCCATAACCTCATAGTGGTGAACATGTACATGAAGTTTGTTTGAAAAAAATCTAAAATAAGGAATGAATTTTTTTTTTTTTTGGGGGGGGGGGGGGGTGTGTTGTGTGGGGGGGGGGTCAGGGGATAAGAGGGGAGGTGTGTGATCAAGGTAAGGGGTGACCATGTGTGGGTACACAACTTCACATGTTTACAATAAATGTTCATGGAAAAGAATGAAAGAAATTTAATGAAATTGTACCAAATGGTAAGTTTGTTATGTACAAATATGTGGATTTTTATACAATTAAAGGGCAATAACTCTTAATTTACAAATAAATCCAAATGAAATTGTGTGTACACAACCACATTATGGTGATCTAAATTCTGTTTAAGTTTCATAGTTCTAGGTCAAATATATCAAAAGTTATGATGCAGAAATTGCCATATTTATAGTACCCTATATAGTTAACACTAGAAACTTCTAAGGGCCATAACTCTGGTGTTACTTGGACAATCTGACTGAAACTTGACGGGCCGCAAGAACTCATTGTGGTGAACATGTATATGAAGTTTTAAATAAATATTCCCAACCATTTCCTAGATATGGCTCCGGACGGACGGACGGACAGAAAGACGGACGGAAAGACGGACGGAAGGACGGACGGACGGACGGACGACGCCAAAACTATATCCCTCCGACTTTCGTCGGGGGATAATAAAATCATAAATGAAACCACTATCGTGCAGACAAGAAATTGTTGACGGACGGACGCACAGACGGACTGACTACGGACGAAGGGTGATCACAAAAGCTCACCTTGTCACTATGTAACAGGTGAGCTAATAACCTTGGGGCAGAAGTAAAACCTACCTACATTTCTTCCACAATATTTAATCTAAAGAGTTAATGCAAAATAGAGCATGTAACTCAGTATTTTTAAAGATGTCTAATTCTACACCTTCTGTTTCAGAGATAAATTCACTTTGAACAGCAAGTAATCGCTTATAAAATGATTTTTTTTTTCACTCCTGTACAATAAATCAATAATAAGTCTTGAAAGAAGTAAAAACTTACTAGAAAAACAAGAGCACCGCCTTGCGGGTGCCTACGCTCATCTGATTTTTTTTGTATAATAGAAATATTGTCCTACCCATGATTTTCTAAGTCTAAAAAGGGCCATCATTCTCGCAAAAAGCAGGATAGAGTTATGTTTCTTGATGTACAGTGTCCACTTATGATTGTGAAAAACTGTTGCAAGTTTTAAAGCAATAGCTTTGATAGTTTATGAGAAAAGTTGCCTTAAACATAATACTCAACCAAGAAAATGATTTTCTAAGTCCAAAAGGGGCAATAATTATTGCAAAAAGCAGGATGGAGTTATGTTGCTTGCTGTACAGGGTCAGCTTATGATGGTCAACAAGTGTTGCAAGTTTCAAAGCAATAGCTTTGATAGTTTAAGAGAAAAAGTTGACCTAAACATAAAACTTAACCAAGAAATCTGATATTTTCTAAGTCCAAAAGGGGCCATAAATTTTGCAAAAAGCAGGATGGAGTTATGTTTCTTGCTGTACAGGGTCAGCTTATGATGGTGAACAAGTTTTGCAAGTTTTAAAGCAATAGCTTTGATAGTTTAGGATAAAAGCTGACCTAAACATAAAACTTAACCAAGAAAACTGATTTTCTAAGTCCAAAAGGGGCAATTATTCTTGCAAAAAGCAAGATGGAGTTATGTTTCTTGATGTACAGGGTCTGCTTATGATGGTGAACTAGTATTCCAAGTTTCAAAGCAATAGCTTTGATAGTTTAGGAGAAAAGTTGACCTAAACATAAAACTTAACCAAGAAATCTGATATTTTCTAAGTACAAAAGGGGCCATAAATCTTGCAAAAAGCAAGATGGAGTTATGTTTCTTGCTATACAGGGTCAGCTTATGATGGTGAACAAGTCTTCCAAGTTTCAAAGCAATAGCTTTGATAGTTTAGGAGAAAAGCTGACCTAAACATAAAACTTAACCAGGCAACGCCGACGCAGACGCCGACGCCGACAACCGCTCAAGTGATGACAATAACTCATCATTTGTTTTCAAAAAATCAGATGAGCTAAAAATGAAAATAAGGAGAAAAAAATTTGGTCCCAGTAGGTCTGGAACATACGCACCCCTGAAAATTGCAGTCAATGTAGGTTTATGGTAGGAATTGAATACTCTTCAAAAAGGAGGTACTTTATTATATGCCTAATACCTTAATTCCTACCACCAAAATATTGAATTCATGTCATTAGTTCTTGAAGCCATATGTACAAAACATTAAAAATAAAATCTGATGCTGAACCTTTGCTTGATCCTGTCCTGTGTCACCCGTTCCAGACATCCTAAAAATAAAGAATAGATAATAACAGGTATAGCAGGGCATGCTATAAAGTTTGGGCATTGTAGGCCCAGTTTTTGTTGATAATATACAGCTGTCTGCCAGAATGTCAAATAAGCTGTATAAATGGGAGTGGCTGTACTATGCAGGTCCAATCCTTCACTGGTTATTGATCAGATTTAAACAGTTTTCAGTCTCAAAGTCACTTTGACCTTGACCTTTGACAATACTTATTGGACAATGCTAAGTCTTTAGCCTGCTGGCAGCAAGTGATTCTGCGTTTGCAATCATTGCAAACAATATAAGTCTTCACGGACGTATGTTTTTTGTAATTACTATTTATCTGTCTCATGATGTCCCTGTAGAAATAAGCAGAAATAAACTTAAAGGTAAAGCAACGCACCTAATAAACAGTGCGTAGGTAAAGATATACCTTGGTTAACATGCTGTCTAACATTTTTGCGAATTTCTTTACCTTTTCTTCAAATAATCGAGCTAAAAATGATACACACTTTGTCTGGCTGGGTAAAAGTTGAAAATAGACACCAATATACTTTTAAATACCATAAAATCTATTAATAGGGTATCATGATCAGTTACGTCATACCCAGTGTCCCCTGATATCAAACTTATGGTACTTGTTGATCTGAAAATTATTGTCTGGTGTTCCGTTTTCCATTACGGTAATTTAAAAACAGAGTTGAAAATGAATATGATTATTGTATTAATCACATCAATTCCACACAAGTAAATGTTCTGCCGTCATGCAGCACGTGTAAATGTTCTGCAGTTAAGCTACATGTGAAAGTGTTCTGCAGTCATGCAGCACATGTAAATGTTCTGCAGTAATGCTACATGTGAAAGTGTTCTGCCATCATGCAGCACATGTAAATGTTCTGCAGTTATGCTACATGTGTAAGTGTTCTGCAGTCATAAATATTCTGCAGTTATGCTACATGTGAAAGTGTTCTACAGTCATGCAGCACATGTAAATGTTCTGCAGTTATGCTACATGTGTAAGTGTTCTGCAGTCATGCATGTTCTGCAGTTATGCTACATGTGAAAGTGTTCTGCAGTCATGCAGCACATGTAAATGTTCTGCAGTTATGCTACACGTGAAAGTGTTCTGCAATCATGCAGCGCATGTAAATGTTCTGCAGTTACGCTACATGTGTAAGTGTTCTGTAATTATACATTAGGGATTATGTGGCATTTTATTTATGTATTTTAGGATTTACATTTATTTAATTTGATCATAATTGTTTCATATCTATGAATTTATCCATAAAGTTATTATGTTTCATTACAAAACAAAAATAATTTAACACTGTGTCAAATTTTCATTAACCTTTAGCCTACTGCAGGCGAATTTAACAGCCTTTGCAAACAGCTTGGAACCAGATCAGACGCCGATTAAATCGGCGTCTGATCAGGTTCCAAGCTGTTTGCTACTCTGACAATTTCTTCCAATTTTGGAGCAAATTGAATGAACTTAACAATTTTAGCAGACGACATTTGCAGCAGACAACAATTTACCTAGCATGCTAAAGGTTAAAACAGGTCCATATTCTGCAGAGATAACACCAAACAAGGAGCTGTGTTCTCAAAATAAAAAATCATGGTAAAACCTGGTTAACCAAAGTGGGTTTTTTGTTGAGGTTTTAAGTTTGAAGGTGATGGTCAAATGAAAGTGAAGGTCATCTATATATAGGTCAGTTTTATAGGCTGATCACTACCAAATAGAATGTAAGCCTCCGCAGGTCTAGTCACAAGTAGTCCAAATATAAATAGTACTAATCTTTTTTCCTTTCCTAGTGCATTTTCTCGGCAGCAACGTGCTTACTTTTACCCTACCGCGTTTCAGTATGTATCACTTTGCATTCTAATGAAATCGGCATGTTCCTATCGCATGCTAGATAAAAATGGCGGCGTAAGAATTTAATGTCACGAAAAGAGAAATTGAAAGAAGCGAAAAGTAGTAAATTCAGCGGGTTGTATTTAACCAACTGTAGTTTTCTTATATAAAAGTTAACACCCCCTTTTCTTTTTGTTTTTCTAAAGTAGCGATCTAGTTCTTTATGGGAATATAAGTGTCTGAAAATCTGATATGCTAGAAAATGTCGAAACACCGTTATGAAGTGAGTGGATTTTATATGAAATAAAGAACAGCTGGATTTAGTGGTGTTCAGCCTATAAGGGGCAATACATGTTATTTTCTGAAACCCCTCGAAAATGAATGGAAATGCCATTAATCTATTCTTTATGATGTAAAACGGTAACAAATGGCTGAAAACGCTTAAATTTCTTGTGTTTTTGGAATTTAGATCGAATTTTCGACCAGGTGCACTATTTTGGTTCGTTTTAGGACCTAGTAAATGTCTTTTCTCGCATTTTAGCACTTCAGTTGTCTAAATATATTGAAATTAGCATGTTTCTGAATGAAAATGACAAACATCGTAACGATTAAATGGATGTTAATGTAAATTCCACGAATAAGGTAAATTAATTGAAATATTGCTTGCACAGGGCTAAATTTTGCATATTTTGGGGGTGGGGGTGACCTGTAATGAATTGTCATTTCTCTATATTTTCTCAATATTTTGCACCAAACAAAGCAGAATCATTGTGAAATAGGCGTACCTTGAGAATGAATGCAAATTCATGGAAAAATCAAACAAAATATTTCTCTTATAGGCTGATCACTACCAATAGAATGTAAGCCTCCGCAGGTCTAGTCACAAGTAGTCCAAATATAAATAGTACTAATCTTTTTTCCTTTCCTAGTGCATTTTCTCGGCAGCAACGTGCTTACTTTTACCCTACCGCGTTTCAGTATGTATCACTTTGCATTCTAATGAAATCGGCATGTTCCTATCGCATGCTAGATAAAAATGGCGGCGTAAGAATTTAATGTCACGAAAAGAGAAATTGAAAGAAGCGAAAAGTAGTAAATTCAGCGGGTTGTATTTAACCAACTGTAGTTTTCTTATATAAAAGTTAACACCCCCTTTTCTTTTTGTTTTTCTAAAGTAGCGATCTAGTTCTTTATGGGAATATAAGTGTCTGAAAATCTGATATGCTAGAAAATGTCGAAACACCGTTATGAAGTGAGTGGATTTTATATGAAATAAAGAACAGCTGGATTTAGTGGTGTTCAGCCTTATAAGACTTGCCAAAAGGTTTAAGGAGTGTCAGTATTAACTTAATCAGGTCATTAATGTGGGATGTAGGACCAGGGCTTCAGATAAGATGCGTATAGCGTAAATTACGCATTGAAATAATGCATATATTTATGCATGTCTGATAAGTGTTAAAGGATCCTTTTACAGATTTTATTAAGGGTATAAAAACATATATGAAATTGTACAATTGCACACAATGTTTTTATAAAGTGCAAACAAAATATGAATTGTTGGGATGCTTTACCTAACAGAAACAATGTGTGAGCATGCACTTGGTTACTAAGCCTCACTAATATTCCAATTGTTGAGTATACATTTCCATTTAAATATAGCCACATTTATAAAGCAGTGCATATTAATGTGGTGTCGGTTACAATTATTATCTTTCGATGCATAGAAAACACAGAAAGGTCTAGTCAATTTCAGATTTTACCATTTTACGCATTCACAAGAATTACCGGTATGATGATTAAATACTCATTAGCCTTAAAAATTATCTCGAGCCCTTGTAGGACCAAAAGTTGTTTTTCAAAGTTTAAAGTTTGAAGGTGAAGGTCAAATTAGGGTCAAAGTCATATATATATATATATATATATATATATATATATAGGTTAGTTAACTTAGTTTGTAGGACTTGCAACAACGTTTAAAGAGTGCGAGTAATTTAACTAAATTGGGTCATAAATGCAGGCTGTAGGTCCATAAAATGTTGTGTTTGTTTAAGGTTTTAATTTTGAAGGTGAAGGTCATAATGCAGTTTAAGGTCATCTATAAGTAGGTTAGTTTGTAGGCCTTGCCACATGGATTGCTGAGTGTGAGTATGAACTAATTTGGGTCATTAATGTGAGCTGTAGGACATAGAATGTTGTTAAAGGTTTTAAGTTTGACGGTGATGTCATTATGAGGATCAAGGTCAGGTCAATCTGAAGGTCTTGCCACAAGAACTGTTTAGTGTGAGTTTGAACTAAATCAGGTCTTTAATGTGGGCTGCAGGCATAACAGTAAAACAAATGGACAGTTCCATCTCTATATGCCTGGGGGCATAAAAACCAAGAAGTTGTTTTTGACTATGCTGAGTTTCAGAACAGGGTGTAATTTTTCTATCTCTTAAAATCACAACAGAAACACAGGTTTTATCTTACCTTAGTCTTTACGTGGATACTATACAGTTCTGGCATCAACCTTGAATAAACAACCTTGAATAAAAACAGACAAAAACTGCATCAGCAACAGTACTGATTAAAATGAAAACTTTACTAAAATTCAGCAGAAATGAGAACAAGAGGGCCATAATGGCCTATATCGCTCACCTGTTATCATTGCACTTGAGGACAAG
>NW_026460661.1:0-8809 GCF_021730395.1 Mercenaria mercenaria | reverse complement strand
CTTTTGGATTAATGGACAAACGTCAAAACCCTTGTCCTCAATTATCTTTTAAATTTATAGATTTTTATTGATAGGTAATCTGTTTTCTGTTAATTTTTAAATTTTTTTTCTTAAATAAATTTTGAATTTTTTTATTATTGTTATATCTTTTATTAATAAAAATCAATTAAATCATCATCTATTTTAGTTTTAAATTATTTCCTTTTCCGTTATTTTTCCCTTAGCATTAATTTGTTTTGACCATAAAAGTTTTTTTAATTAATATTAAATTACCAAATTGTATTTGGCGAAATTTATATGGTTATGATGTTTTTTCCCTTTTCCGTTGTGGACCCATAAAAAAAAATATTTTTTAAACCCTGTCTTTGTACTTTATGAGTTCATTGATCATTTTTTTAATTTTTTACTTTTTTGTTTTTTTTATCTTTTGAATTTGTTTTCCCAGTTATTAAACCCATTTAATTTTTAATATTTTCGTATTATTATGTAGTTCAAGATCGTTTTATTATTTTATCTAAATTTAGATTATTATTTTTAAAAGTTAAAAAATTTAGACGGTTTGTTTTTCCTATTTTTAAAAATCTTTTTAACCGAAAAAGCTCAATTACTGTATGTATTTCTTTTCTTTCGGTCTTGTTCAAAATTTAGGAAATTCTTTGATTTTCAGTTATTCCATCTTTTTTTCCGTAATCTTCTAATCTTTTAGTTCATTTGGGAACCCATCAGCTGGTTCATCCCCCCAATCTATTGAAAAAAATGGTTTAAAACTTTTTGTTTTTTAGTTTTTTTTGCTTTCCCTTTATTTAAATTCAGTAATATTGTGTAAAAATCTTTGTTATTTTTGGAAGTAACGCTAATTGTTGTTTTTCAGGTAATGCTTTTAACTGATTGAAAATTGTTTTTTTGATTTATTTTTTCGTAATTGGTTAAAAATTTAGTATACATACCCCGTTTGAGTTTTCTTATTTTTTCTTCTTTTTCTTCTTAAGAGCTCTCATTTTCCCCGACAAAGTTTTTTTTTTCTTTTTTAAATTTTTATTCATTTAAAAAAAAAAATGTAAATAATGTAAAATAAGTAAAAATTTTAGAAATATTTAAAATAATGTAAAAAAATTGTAATATTATAAAAAAGGGAAATTCCAAATTATGATCAAAAGTATAAACCCAATAACTTTAAAAATTTTTTTCCTTTTATCCCCGGGATTCATGTTTTAAGTTAAATATGGGTCTTTGGAAAAACAAATACTTTAAATGCATATACTTCGAAACCCTCTTATTTTTTTGAAAATTATATTATATGCAAAAAAACCTAGAAAAATTAAAAAATCAAAATTTATTTTAAAAACTTTAAACAAATTTCAAAAAAATTAAGTAGATCCCAAAAAAAATACTTGAATTTCCCGGATCCCAACCAAATTTAACCTTGTGAGAAATTTTAAAGAAAAAAAAAAAGTAGTAAAATTTTTGATTTTTTTGTGAAGATAAAAAAATTCAAAATGAAATAACAAAATACTTTTTTAAGGGACACAAAAATGTTTTGTTATTTATTTAAGTCGTCTTACTATAAAACCCAAAAGTATTTGAAATTTAATGTTCCACTAATTTTATTTGAAGTCCAGGTAAAAGGAAAAAGATAGGTTTGTATGAAAAATATAGATCGGATTTTTTGCTAATGCAACAAAACAAAAATTGATTTTTTATATTGACAAAAAAAGGAAGTTTTTTTGAAAAAACTTTTGGTAATTTAATAATTTTATAAAAGGAGTTTTTAAAGATGAAAAAAAAATAAATGAAACCCGAAATATAAGTAAGTTAAATTTGATATTGTTTAAGTGTTTATGTTTCAAAAACAATCAAAAAACTTTTTAAAAGGAATGGAATCATTCTTCACTGAAAAGAAAAATTTATAAACAATGAACAGAGATTAGATATGGGAGGTAAAAAATAAACAACCCAGGAAAACCAGATAATCCCCGATGTAGTTTTAAGACGATTTTTGTTTAAAAAAGTTCAAAGGTAATGGACTTAAAAATTGAAGACACAAAAATTTAAAAAAACACTAGGAAAAGTAAAGAATATTAAAGAATTAACAAAAGTTTTTAAAAAGAATTCTTATTAATTAATCAATTACAAGGTAAATTTGAAGGAAAATTAAAGCTAGGGGTTGATTTTTTAAAGAATTTAAAGAAAAAATCTGATTTTAAAGATGTTAAATAAAAAAAGTATTTCGATTTTATTTAAACTTTTTATTCCCCCAAAAATTCAAGAATTAAAAGTTTGTTGTTTAAAAATGAAGAACTAAAAGAAAAATATTGAAGCTAGAAAAAGTTACAAAATATGTTCAGTTAGAAAATCAAAAAGAAATAAATAAATTAAAAACTGAAATGAAAATAAGCATAAAATTTATTGAATTATTTTAAAATAAACTTGCAGAATATAATCTGAATTGGAAAAAGGAGTTTCAAAAAAGAGGTGATGTCAGGGGCCAAGCTTTAGAGGATTTAAAAAAAGAGAAAATTCTAAATAGATGACTTTAAAAAACAAATTCGAAATTGGATTAGTAGTTGAAACCCGTCAAAAATTTAAAGTATGCAAAACTTAAGTAATATTAAAAAAAAATTAAAGTGTTATTAATGAATTTAATGAAAAGTTGAAGAAATAAAATGAACTGGCTTTGTGTTAAAAAATCAGTTAAAAAGGGAGTTAATTATGCTAATATAAAGCAATTAAACATTTAAAAATCGCTAAAAAAATTTGAGAAAAACACTTGTAAACATGATTAAAAATGCGATGCACATCACAAAAAAAATACGAAGAGTTAAGTAAACTTAAAGGTTTATTACAAAAAGTTTTAAAGTTTTTAATGATAAATTTAATGATAAAAAAAAAAAAATAAAAAAATTTTTTTGGCCGTGTTGAAATATCAGCAAAAAAGGGAATCAATCATGCTAATCTAAGTAATTATGAAATCAAAAGAAAATAACCGCTATGTCAAAGAAATTACCAAAATACTCAAGAAATTCAAAAGAAAAAAATGTTTTTTTAAAAACAAAAAACACAATTGCTAGAACAAAGGCGTGTTGAAAAATTTATTGTTCTGAATTGCTACAACAAAACGACTTGTGATTTGCTGAATATTTTAAATTAAAAAAAAAGAAAAAAAAATAAAAGAAGAATTGGAAAAAGAAATAAAAGAAGTAAAACATGAAGTGTTTCTCTTTGTAAATTAAACACTTTTATGGTACGAAAAAATGAAAATGTATTTTAACCTGATGGTCCCCTGGATAATTAAATATGAGTTTGGCCGGCGGAACTATTTAAAATTTATTTCAATTTGACCGGGAAATATTGTAGATTTAAAGATTTTATAAAAACAAACCAAAAATATAAATTAATTAAACAAGATGTGATTTTTAAGGGGTGTTTTTTAGTCGAAAAATGGGAAATTTTTTTTAATAGTTTTTAAAATTTTATTTAAAGGGGGCCAGGGTAGGTTTAACCCGGTAAACCCATTAAAAGCCCAAAATCACATTTTATATTTAGGTGATGAAGTGTCATTCCAACCCCTTTATAATTAAAATTTTTGATATGTAAATATAAAGCTGAGGCTTTGACACGATAGTTAGTATTATTTATAAGAAAAAATTAAAAAATTTTTTAACAAAGGGGCGGGATTGAATTATCCTTATAAAGATTTAGCATTACAGAAGTAAATTTTCGCTTTTTTGGTGGATATTACATCAGTTTACAATCGGATGAATTGTTTCCATGTTTGAAACAGTTTTGGATTAAAAATTTAATTAAAGTTTTAATTATATGTGTCCCCCCTAAAATACTTACTAATTTAAAATAAAAATCAAAAAATTTCATTTTATTATAAAATAATCTGCCAAAATTTGCCAAGATTCGGCCCTCAAAAAGTAAAAAAAATGACAGTTTCTGCCAAAAAATTTGGCAAAAAAATGGAGGCTTTGATTTGGGGAATTTTGTGGTTTTCCCACATAGTCATTTTAGAAATCAACGTAAATTCCAATATAACATTTTCAGAAAATATGTCAGCTATTTATAACCAGGTTTTCTGAAAATATGAGAAAACGAAAGTAAAGTTAAAACCTGTGGGTTTTTAATTGGTTGGTATTGGTCGGTTTAGGTCAAAGACTAAATGTTAAATTAGGTGAAATAGGGCCAGAAGCGCTATTTATTATACTACTAATATGGTTGGTTTTGAGGAGGAAGACTACAACGAAAATGAATTACATATAAATATATATAAAAATTCTCACATAAACAACAGTTAAAATCACTCTACTGCTATGAATGCAACAAAATATTTTAGCTCAATAAGGAGAGCGCAGATCTAAGGATCGCGGGGTTGTAAGTTTGATCCCAGGAGAGGTGTAGGTTCTCCACGATAATTTGATAATAGACATTGCCGGGAGTAATTTCGTCCTCCACTTCTGAATCATATGGAAAAGTTGGCAGTTACTTGCGAGGAAAAGGCTAATACCTGTAGAGACTCCAGAAACACTGATTAGGTTAATTGACCGCCGTTACATGACTGAGATACTGTTGAAAGTAACATTTACATATATGGAATGCTTCTCCAGCTCCTAATGTAATCATTTCAATACTGGTGATAATTCATTATATGATATATATTTATGTTAATTTGCCCACGCGGTGATTGTTAAATAGGACCATTTTAGAGGAATAACTGAAATATAGGTAACAATATAGGTGAATACAGAACATGTACGGTAATAAACAAAACAGAGCAGATCTGTAGGAATTCAACTCTATACACCATTTCTTTGATTTGCTGTAATTTGTTTACTTTTTTACTAACGGTCAGACATTTATCATCATATTTTATGTATTTGTAATTTAATAAAGTAGAACATTTCAAGAACTATCAACGAAGCTCTTAATGCGATATTTGCATTATTTTATTCTGAAAATTCAGCACGCTATTTCTTTTTCGAATCTTATAATTTTTGGCTTTGCATCCACTCTCTAACTTCCTGTTCAAAACAACAGTTGAAAACGAATCATATCATAACAATTTACACATCTGACACTTGGTTTCAGACAGGATGTCTTTGATTACATTGTGAAAAGAAAGCTAGTATCTTGAAACTGAAACATTAATCATTCATATGTTTTACAAATTAAAATGTAAAAATAAAGATATAAAAACATCAGAAAGGTTGCTTTAGATTTATTAATATGAAAGTAGGTGCTACCTAAAAGGCAGAGCTGCCATGAAAAATCACCAGTGCCCGTTAAAAATTAAAGGAGTAGTGCTGGGATTATCTGGAATTATGGATTCGTTTAGGAAGTTTATGTTCTTTAGATCTATTAAAATCATTAATGATAAGTCATGATTTCTGAATGCATGTTCTAGACTGCATCAAGATTAATTCTCGACATGTGAAAACTCTACAAATATTTTGTATATAATCAAAAGAAAGTTTGGTATAGATTAGCATCTGCACCAAGATAAAGAAAAAAAAAACGTATTTGAATAATTTCTGTTATTCTTATTAAAACGCACTGCATCAACAATTTTACATAACTTATTATCATACTGGAAACCAGTCACAAAATGATAACTGCTTCAAATTGAAAAGCTTGAACTTTGAAAATTTCAAACCTAACAGAATCTCATTAGGCCAATAGCCAAAGGAATTCTGTGTCTTTGCATGTGAATGTTGAGCAATGAGGACTTAATGTAAAAAGTTAATGTTCCAGAATAGACTTTAGTTATACAATATTTTCAAAACTCATAATAATACAAAAAGAATTAAATAAAGAATAAAAATTATAAAAAAACTGGTCCAGGTGAGGTTCCAACTCAAGACCTCTGGATTACAATGCGAACTCGCTAACCACTACACCATTGTTGAGTTATGATGTTAAGAGACAAATATAAGTATATATAATAAAGTTCAGTAATGGCAGCGTGACGAAAGTCGTTTCAAAATGAAAATATTGTGTTTTATTTCTCTTTTTCTTCGTAGAAAATGTATTTAGCATTTATTTCTTATTATCAAACGCTCATTTGCATTTTTATTCAATATTCAAACCAGTAAGCGAGACGCTTTTGTCAACCGTAAACAGTAAGCGTCTACCGACGTCTTTACTGATTAATTACTATATACGTAGTACATATGAAAAAATCCGAACAACACCGATTCCAAAAAGTACCACGAATTTTCAACTCGATAGAATACACAGTTAGATCTCTCTATTCATTTTCTTTTTCACACGTCTAACCGTAATGCGACGCTGTCGGCGCCGCTTAGCGGCGCCGGTAGCTCTGCTATAACAGTAACATTACGGCAGATTCAGTGAAATATTGGAAATATGCCTTTCGATATCTTCATGATTACTGACAGATGATGGTTCAGCTAATCAAAATGATGAATTATGGCGGTTCGATAGTAACTTAGAGATATACAATGGGTAAAACTAAATTTCTTCATGATGAGAAGACTGAGCATGAAGAAGAGATTTGAAATTCAAAGTGATGGATTTATAATAAACAAATACTATCGATTGAATATGTCAGGCTAAGACGTCTATAGCTTGTGCTCACATTTGTTTCATTTTATAACATCAGATTCCTTTGTGATACATTGGTAAGTTTGCTCTATCTGGTTTTACCACCAACCAAATATTCGGAAATCTAAAGGCGTTGTTGCAGGCAAACAAACATGCTTACCCCTATATTCACAGTCATAAAGATAATACTAATTCGGTATCCTTTCAAATTCACTGACAATTATTAAGCCTTTTTTGAGTGTGACATTGATATAACCAACATCAACAAACACTGGTAGTTACAAAATTGTAGATATTGAAAACACTTGAAGAGCGGTTACCAGTCCTTATAACAGCCTAATGTTAATGTGCAAAGACATTTTTAAATATGATGAGTACCATTTACATGCTAATGGAATGAAAATAAAAACAACATAACATTTGCGGTTATCTAATATCTATATTCAAACTTTGATATCGCTTAATTTTTGTACATAGATGGTATTTCTAAACGCCCACACATTCCTGAAATTACTAATTACTACAGCACATGCGTAAACCGCTGGAATAGATTTTTAATTGACAGCATAGACCATTTTAGGTAATGCTTGAGAGAATTTTTATGAGGTTAGCAATGAAGCTAGCGACATCTACAGGATAGTGTAAATGTAAATTAGTGTACTATGCAAGTCCGTACGAAACGCGATGTTTGTATGTTGAATCTATATCACTTGCTTCTACAGGAGAAAAACGGCTGTTTTATATTAAAGAAATAAATTATTATATTAATCATTATATTAAAGCATTACACCATTATCTAATCGACGCAGGTGTTGCTTGATACCATGTCAAGATTATAAAAAAATATAGATGTACCATATAGTTAACGAAATCTTGTCTGTAATCCTGGAAGAAGTCCAGCATGTTTTCAGGACCGACTATTTCACTCATTGTCCTGTTAGAACATTCATCGATGGAGTTACCGCCCAAAGCATCATCGGTCGCACGGTGTATTTCCTTCAGAGGCTACCATTCCACGAGAATCTCGTGCGCTGACATGTCCGCTGCACCGCCTACAATATGTGAAATTCAACTGAAAAACTATCGCCGTGACTTAAATCACACAAGCTATTTCTTCTTCGTAGTAAACCCGTAATGACAATCGGCAATTTCCGTTCTATTACGTATATTTCCGTATACGATTTCAGCATTCTCCGGTTGCTATGAAAAATAACTTTCTGTTACGGCCGACGGATGCCGAAATCACATACGGAAAATGTGTAAACGCACAGAAATCTCAGCTCACAACCTTAATTACACCATGCTAAAATTCATCAAAAGATAAAATTAATGTCTCAGACCGTTCTAAAACTCTTCAAAAGATAGCATTGGTGTCCAAAGTTTCTTTGAAACAGGAAAAATGGGGCTTCTGTGCAAACGGGTCCGCTAAGTTATATCCGACTTATCGATGATCCCACAAATACGGACAAAACTGTGCCTAGCTATTCAAATCTAATAAATGCTCGGTGGTACGAGTGGCCTGTTGTTTTTTTTTTGTTTTTGTTTTTTTTTTTTTTGGTATTTTTTTTTCTAACTGCCTAGAAAAGAAGTACTATTACAAGGAACATATAGACATTCAAAAATCGCGGCGAATGCCTCAATGTATAGACATGATTTATCCTGCACTATTTTGGTCCGAAGTTTTGACGGTTAGATTGCCCGTCACAAATATAATCTGCCCGTCGAATTATTTTGACTATAGTAGTAGACAACTACATGAACAGAAAGATAAAAAAATCATTTGACAACGTTTACTGCATGCAGCTTAGATGCTATGCATCATTTTTTGTCTTGAATATCACAGTACGTGACACTAGAAAAAGTATCTCATGAATTTTTACCTTAATGTAACGAAATTTTAACTTCCTTGTTTCACATACAATATTGTAGGTTTTTTTTAAAAAAAAAACAACAACAGACGAACAAACAGGAAAGAGAAACTGATACAGGCTATCAAATAACTTTTAAAAAAGGATAGTTTTTCATAGGCCAGTACCAGATAACATTTTAACAATCTCGATACTTAATAAAAAAAATACGGCTTGATGCTTTTTTTTTTTTTTTGTTATCAGAATGTGGTCTGGTTTATCAGGTGCAACTGTAGGCCGGAGACACTATATTGCTATGTCAAGTTCTATGTTATGACAATAACGTAAGAGGAAACTTGTTTTTAACGGAGGCTGTCTGCCCCGCCCCCAGCCGGATT
>NW_026460660.1:0-16489 GCF_021730395.1 Mercenaria mercenaria | reverse complement strand
TTTTAACATAAAAAATATTTTTTTGTTAGTATTTACTCTACAAACAATTTATTGACATTGATTCCGGAAAAGAAATGCATTAAGGGGCCACAATTTCGGACGGTTCAACGCCTTTAAAACATGTCATTTTCAAAGAACGGTTTGATGCATTTGCAATAATGTGAATTTTCACAGAACTAGGTGGAACGTAATTTCAGCAATTGTTTATTCTTATTTGTTTACAAACTGTATTCATTTTAAAGGGAGACACCTTTTGAGTGTGTCCAATCGCACGAGACAGTACGGTAGAATATGTAATGGACAGGTAGTTTTGATTTATTTACCAAATATTTCTGTATTCTGATGATATACTCCTAAACCCTTTAACCTTGAACATTTTGACACTGTTATATCTTTTCAAAATTGCACAGGTCTTTGTAATAAAATCTGGGCATGAAATAGTTTTTAATTACATGAACCATGGTATTACTACCAGGTTTACAATTGATATCTAATCAGTACATATCATCTTATTTTAAAGTTTTAGTTTACCTACGTTTTTGCAATTTAATTTCTCTTTGGCGATATACGGCGTTTTTGTGTAGAATCGCCGTAAAATTCAAGTCATTGATTTATTGATGATTCATTCATTCCTTCATTATATGGAGATACTTTATTGTTGATGCGTGCACGTAATGTGTGCGATATTCGTCTTATCTTGTTTTTGTTGCAATTTTTTTGGTTTGTTGACTAACGAAAGGTGACTAGTGGCAGTGCATGATCTTAACTTTATATCTGTAAACATATATTATTTTTTCATTATTAACGTGTGATCACTGTTATTTGAATATAAATATTATATGGATGAAATAAAATATTCTTTTGCATCTAACAATTCTTTAAGTTTTATCAATATCTTAAATAACGCGTAGTTTAATGACATCTTTTTTTTTAGATTTATGTAAATGATCAATCAGTAGCTCTCCAGCTTAAATCAAAATATTTACGAAGTTAGATCAACACTAGGGGGTGAATAAGAGCCAATATCTCATTACCAAACACAAGAAGCTGGACACATGTCTTTCGCACTACAATTCTAAAACGAACAACCGTGGTTCTATATTTTTGCTAACTTTCAGCTTGTTTATTCAAAGAATAAGGAGCGCTGTTGTACTCGCACTGGCGTCGGTATCGGCGTCGCCTTCGGGTTTTATGGCAAACTCCTCGTATTTCAATTTATGTCATCAAACTTCACATAAGGGATGAGGAGTTTACATAGGTTAGAGTGACTCAGGTATCTTTTAGGTTCACTAACGTGAAATGTTGTAATAGTGCTGGTTAGAATTTTATGACAAACTTCTATATTTCGCTATATCTTCTTAACTGTTGCCCCTATCATCATCAAAGCTCACGTAAGGATTAATCAGTAAGGGACAGACATCTATTGGTATAGGGTTAGGTACCCCAAAGGTCAAGTGTCAAGTTCATTGTGGTGAGATTGTGTAATAGTGTTGATGTACCTCCGTTTCCTGTAACACTCTCTACTCATTAAAGCACACCCCCACCCCACGACCATCAAGCAAGAAACAACATTCATCACACTTAATTTATTTCTTATAATGTTTGAGAGATCGTGTTTGTATACAAATCCGTTGTACTTTTATTTTTAGAACTGATAAGACAATGATCGGGTGGGCAGACGCCGAATGTACATGTTTTTTTTCTAAACAGTGATGCTTTTCTAACAGTCTAATCTTTCTTAAAACACAAACTATATCAATAATATTTTTTGATAAATGGAAAGTTAATAAAACAAACAATTTATTAATTACTTTTAATTGTTACTTCGAAATAAAATGGATTAATTATGAACGCTTAACTTACAGTGTTTTTCTAAAAGTTTTGAACATCACTACGCCGCTATTAAAATTATATGTCATTGAAAACGGTTACTCATTTAAAAAATATATTTGAATACGAAAATATGAAAGTATTTTAAAACTTTTTGAACCATTGCAGCCAATGTTAAGACCGGGATAACTACCATTTTAATGCATTTATTTGTTGATTTTCAGGCTTTACCAGTGTCACTTTTGCTTAATGTAAGTAATGTCTTTCTTCTTAAAATATAATGTTAACTTTATTTGATTTAACATATCTCATTTTTCATTTTGGGTAAAGATAGGTCAAACGTGTATCAGCTCTGTTGAATTATTACGATATTTAATGAAAATAATAAATTCTTCAATATAATTCAGAATTTAAGATACAATTACAAAATTATAGTTTATAATGTTTTCACTCTCAATCATCTGTCAACTTTGAACTTTCTTAAGTTGTATGCCTGGTTTCAGGAATGCGTCGTGAAATCTTGCTACTTGGGAGACTGTTTTTCGGAACCAATATGCACTGCGAACGCTACGAACAGATGTGTTGTACGTAAACCTTACCACACAAAATGGTGACAAATAAGATCTTTCAGTTATTGTAGGATTCGATAGAAGTATCCTGCTTCGTTACATCGACGAAGACATATTGAGTTACCGCAAAAAACAAGAGCTGAATATTTCTATCAACTCCTACAGCACGTAACAGATTATTTTTCATGCATACCGTATTTTTTAAATAGCATAAGAAATAAAATGAAACGAGTGTTTTCTATTCAGCACTTTTGTTTTTTAATTTTAAGTAGCGTTTGAAATTCCGTTCGTTTATAAATTTATAAATTACAACGCAAGTGTCATCTAATAGCCCGGACGTAAACGAGTTTTGTTTTAGCACTTGCAACACACTGAAAATTCCTGCCCGATAGGCATTATTTTCAATGAATGATACAGCATAAGTCGTTTGGAGTGACTATGCGACAACTTTAATTCATTTTAATGCAGACCGTGCTTTACATGTTGATTGCTTGTAGGACTAGATGTTAAGATGATCTCTACAGTTTACATTACACTTTCTTTGAGTATTGTATTTAAAATGGTGACGAACAACATAAAATGGATTTGTAAGTTGTGTAGAGTTTTATTTCTACTTTGGCTATCCTGTGAAAGTCTCTGACAGTCTAATATTCGGACCACTTTTCAGTATATTATCAGGAAATATATTGTTCGGGAGGACAAATAATACAAAAAGAGCTAGATTGTATCAGTAAGGAACATTTCGGAGATGTGAGGCGTTCGCTTTATTCCTGGAAATCCATGCAAAAGGTCTACCAATGTTGAGGTGATATTTCGTTTTTCGTTTACACGCAAGTTATAAAAAATCAGGAAGTAAACGATTTGGAGATGTTCGTTTGTCCGTCCGTCCGCTCACCGCCAGTTAGCACTAAGAAACGGGTATATTTAGTCATTTACTATCTTCTTATATCATTGTTATAAATTTCAGATTGAAAGAATAAGCGGGGATTTCAGCATTGCTATCCATAATTGTTCGTCACTGCCATGCGTGCCGACCTGGTCCAATCTAAATGACAATGAATACACCACAGACTGTTGCTTTTCTGACAGATGTAACGACGATTCGAGTACGTTTCTTCTTTCTCAGTTATAAATCCCCACCAAAAGTAACTAGTGAAAGTATAACTACAAGAAAGAGAGAGCGCCCTAATCTTTGCCCTGCTAAATTTCTATATTGGACTGGTCCATCATTCAATTTGGGCAATACCATTTATTATTCGAAGGTGTGTTCACTGACAATATGCTGACTGAATAGCGAACTGTGCAGACCATAATCCATGTCTGCACTGGTTGCAAAGGCAGAATCACTTGCCGCCAAGAGGCTAAAGGCTAAACACGTTAGATTTTCTACTAAGTTTGCTGATGATTAGTTTCCATTACATTAAAAATAACGCGGTATTTGGCAAAGATATTGTTTAGCTTATGTCAGTCGGTAGGACTGTCTGCAGGTATTGATTCCGGATCAGTAGTTGTAAAAGGCATGGGCCTACAGCGGTCAAACTTCAAAGGGCGACTGTGTAACGAGTTCAGATCAATAACTGAGAAACGCTAAGAGCTACGACAGTCAAGCTTTTTAGAAAAATTACTTGTGTTCAGAAAATATTATTCAAGTGTTATTAAGAGGGTCAGAAGGCAAAGGATCACAGTGATCTCGAGACTGAACAAGGGTCTGGCCTAGGATGTCAAATTCTGACGCTGATTACCTGTGGTTTAGTAGAAATCCGCTATTATAGAAAAGAAAGTAGGTCAATTGTCAAGGCGAAAATAATTTTGTGGTTAAAGTGGTTTTTGGTAAACAGCTGAAGAAAGCTTGAGCTTGCAACCATCAATCTCCATAGAATGGATAGTTAATAGGGGCTGTTAAGGCATCTGCAAGTGGTTAAGGTAGCTGATTTCAAATCACTTGCCTTTTCCTTCTGTGGTTTCGAGCCTTGCATGGGCCGTTATGTGAGACAGCTTTTACCCAGGTGTCCGCATTGTATCTACAATTAAAGTGAGAATATGACCATTGACTTAAAATCCAACAAAATAATTATACACAGTAAAATGGGTAATTAGATTATAGATACAGTTCATGTTCTTGACCAATTTTCTTTTGTTCTGTCAGTAAAACATTCAAGATTGTGAAATCGCAGCACTTTATACGTGTTTTATTCGAAAGAGATGGATTGATTTTTGTACTGGATTTTATGCATGATCAAATTTACAAACAAACATGCAATGAACGTGTTTCGGACATTAATCGCTTTACTGCTTGCCTCATGAGTAATTGTGGGCAGAAACGTAGCCTTACTGATAAGCTCCAAGTTCTATTTGACCCTGTTAACTGTGAGTTACATTTATATAATAAGGTAGATCATTTATAGATCTTATATATTTAGATTCTAATAGTTTTAAATACAGATTTTAAAGCAATTTACTCAGAATAGAAAAAATATAATTTACCTCTCATTAATTCTGTAATGTTTTGTTATTTATTTAAAATGTACTTGAAAAAAGCGTTAATTTTCGTATAAATATATAAACACGGCGGGACTGCCCGACGTCATTAAAAATGGACAAAATTTCGTCATTCGAATTATTCTGTTAAGGTTTGACGCCAAAACTTCAAAAAAGAACAGTAAATTATAGCTTTTTTTTCTGATGATAAAGGTCAAAATTGAATCGACACGACTGTATGATTTAAGATTGAAAAGAATCATCAAGACAGTACTTTGTCTGTACATATATTTGACAAGCAGATAACAGGTTGAAAGTGAAAGATTTTATTCAGCCAGTGTAACGAAGAAAAACTTGCATCCCTTTGCTTAACCATCATGGGACAATTGTGTTTCAGGGCGAGTGTTACAGTATATCATGTAATACTGTAGGGTGTTTGAGTGATGCCATAATTGAAGGGGAGGCTAGACTGTGCCCTGTGCCTCCAGATGGGGAGTGTATGGTAAGCCGATTTCTTTCTTCGTGTAAAATAATCTCGCTAACAAGAAATCGTCTCCTACTTTTAAATCGTATTTTGTACGAGTGACACTTGATATAAACTTACTGTGTTTACTTACATATAAACTGACATAAAGCAGTTAATGAGACCTGTGAAGTACAATAGAAAACCAAGTTCTTACAATGTTTTATACTGATTTTACTTCCCTTATTAAAACTATTTAAGTATGCATTTTATAGAACTATATATATTTATTAAAATTGCTTCCCCCAACGGTCTACGGTAACGGTAACGAATAAGGTCGAAATGGGATACACAGCACCAGCTGGAAAATAGCACAATTTCTTCAGTTGCTCTCGCTTTTCCATCGTACTGTTATGGAACAAAACACACACATATATATATATATTAAAATTAAAATTATTGAAAAAAAACTCAGAAGTCTACTGCTGTTTTTCATTGGAATTTGAACTTTTATAGATAAGACGATTTTTACTTATATGAAATTGTATTTATTACAGACAACAAAGGGAAATGAAATGTATACCACTTCTTGCTCCCAACGGCCCTGTCATGCCGTTCAAATAGAATCCGTCAAAACTGAATGCTGTAGCGGAAATCTCTGCAACTTGCCAATAGGTACAAAACTGTATTAACACAACTTCATGAAGAACTTTTTCCATACCTTTGCTTGCATAAAGCAGTCTGCATGTTTTACCACACACAGTTTATTTGAGTCTATTTAACCGTACATAGTGTATTTCATTGGAAGTCACCACATTCATATGGACATTACTCTAGGCACGGGCGGGCAGCTTGATAGAACCGCTAAGCTTTCGAAGATGACTTCCTTCTACGAGAGTCCCATTGATATTAAAACATACCGCATGTTTATACTTTGAGACTTTAATACCAAAACGACGCATAGTGACAGTAAAGGAAACACAAAAAGACCGAAACCCATATTGTAAATTGAAGATCTAGTGAAATGATTATATAAGTAACTAAGTACCGACTGAAAAGATGAAAAGTTCTTTGAACTAAGAAACCCGTGTATCTACAGTTACAAAATATTTACGCTTATAAGCAAAAATCTGCCATGCAATGCATATCAACGCATGTGTATTTAATGTCACTACGTATTTAAGAAAATGAAATTCGTCAAAACAATGAATAACGATTTCCCATCTTTTTCTTCAATATAATAAATACTATTTTTCTTTTTTATTATAACTAAAGGTGAATTAAACAAAATCATTCTTTAAGGATAAAGATAAGTCATCTTGTTCTGATGTTTTTACGTAAACTTACAGACATATTGATGTTTAGCTAACCTGAGCGGTGAGCTATCAGTGTCGCCCTGTGTCCGTCGTCATTAGTCCGTCGTCGTCAACAAATTAAATGTTTACATTCTCGAGGTCACAATTTCGGTTAATCTTAATGCAATTTGATCAGAATGCTACCCTCAATAAAATCTCAGCAGATACAGGGTCATTTTAGGTAAAAAAGATCACTAGGTCTGTAAATAGGATAATCTTGTCAAGACTCTAGTATATGCCACATTTTCTACCTCATCATCACTCAAATTTGTCAGAATATTGGGTTTGATTTGAAACTTGCTTACCTGAGATCATAAAATAAGTCAATGCATCAAATCATAGAAGACAAAATACTTTTAACGATCCAGAGGCGTTAGAATGTTTGATTTTATGAAGTCTATGTGAAATTTAACACTAGGTTTCCAGAGGCCTTTTATTAAAGGACAATTGTCCTTAGAAACCGCTGACCCGATTTTAAAACATTTCCAAAGAATTTTAAACTTATGGATGACTTGCCGGTGCTAGGAGGCGTGAGAGATGTTGCACATTTCATTACCCCTAATGAACAGACTCAATCAAACCGAGTCTGCTATTATTCTTCTTGGCTGCATTTTTTGTTTCCAAAGAATCCTTTTACAGAATTTATTAACTATCACAACAGCAATCTTTAAGTGCCGTGTAGCGGCTGTCTCCCCATACTTGTATTCAGTGGTGTTAAATTTTCTGGTCCTTTGGGTTCATGGAGTCCATTCAAAATGTGTGTAGTAGAGCTCCGCTTAAGCCGCTGCTAGGGGGCATGAGAGGTGTTGCACATTTCTATACCTCTCATGAACAGACTCAATCAAACCGAGTCTTCTATTATTCTTCTTGGTTGCATTTTTTGCTTGCAAAGGATCTTTTTGCAGATTTTATTGCTACAGTTGCTACAGATTGCCCTTTCAAAAAGGCAATTATTAACATCATCGCTGCAGATTCATATACGGCCTATTTTGCACAGCCTACAAATTGATACAATTGTAAGGGAGTAGTACCCTATTCAAGGCCCGCAAAATGGGCGACATGTGGGTTTCCACTTTCTCCATGTTATTAGCTAAATGACGCATAGGACAGTACTTTGGTATATTACGATATCATCGTTCCAGTTCAGGTGATGGAAGGTGATTTTTTTGTTCACGTGAGCATAAATTTGCATATTTGTATTCATACACCAGGTTGTTTGAATTAAAACATAGACATTAATTTATGTTGATTTTAGTCGCCGAATTACATTAGTATGGTTTTAAAGCGTACCTTGTTGCACTGCATAGCTTCACGTTGTGAAAATAATTGATATTCTGGAAAGCCTGGAACTATTTTCAGTGTTGATGTTAGGATCGTCTTAAGAACTGGTAGATTTCTCAAACTTAGTATACATTTTTACACTGGTGGCAGCAGATCCGTATAGATTTTGTAGCTTGTGCAAAGAAGGCATAACTCTGGCCTAGCTGAGTAAAATCCTAAAGAGAACACTTCATAGGCTATAAAACAATCCTCTAAACTTTTATGATTCTAGGTCAAGTCTGGACAAGAAGTCTGGTCTTGTGTAGTGAAATAATGACTGTAGGTAAAATATTTTCGGAGCTACGAGCGACAAAACATTACAATGACAATTTTTCCTACGTCAGGGGCCATAATTCCTACAACACTGAATGAACCCGGACGCGAAACCCCAGGTGCACAACTGCACATGCTGACCAACATTCCTGTAAACTTTGGTGACTCTAGGTCAAATACATTTGGAGCTATGTGCGACATAACATTAAAATGATCAATTTTTAACAGAGTCAGGGGCCATAACTCCTACAATACTGAATGAATCCGGACGCGAAACCCCAGGTGCACAACTGCACATGCTGACCAACATTCCTGTGAACTTTTGGGGACTCTAGATCAAATACTTTGGAGCTCATGCGCACAACATTAAAATGACCATTCTTAACTAAGTCAGGGGCCATACTCCTACACGACTGAATGAATCCGAACGCGAAACCCCAGGGCAAAAATGCACATGCTGCCCAACATTCCTGTAAAATTTGGTGACTCTAGGTCAAATACATTTGGAGCTATGTGCGACACAACATTAAAATGATCAATTTTTAACTGAGTCAGGGGCCATAACTCCTACAATACTGAATGAATCCGGACGCGAAACCCCAGGTGCACAAATGCAAATGCTGACCAACATCCTGTGAACTTTGGTGACTCTAGATCAAATATTTTGGAGCTACATGCGCCCACAACATTAAAATACCATTTCTTAACTAAGTCAGGGGCCATAACCCCTACACGACTAAATTTAATCCGAAACGCGAAACCCCAGGTGCACAATGCACATGCTGACTAAGAATCCTGTAAACTTTGGTGACTCTAGGTCAAATACATCTGGAGCTACGCGCGACACAACATTAAAATGACCAAGTTTTAACTAAGTCAGGGGCCATAACTCCTACACGACTGAATGAATCCGGACGCGAAACTTCAGGTGCACAACTGCACATGCTGACCAACATTCCTGTAAACTTTGGTGACTCTAGGTTAAATACATTTGCACTGTAAAAATATACCGTAATAATTTACGGTAAAAATCCTGGCAGCTAGTTTCCAGAACTTTTACAGTAAAGTTTACAGGAAAGACCGTTCCCTTTTTTACAGGCCTAACCGTAATCTTTACGGTAAAAGTCTGGAAACCAGCTGCCAGGAATTTTACCGTAAAAACATAATTATAGTATTTGTACCGTAAATGTTTAAACCTACACACTTTCAGTTTAATGAAACCAGTCACGTATTGAGCACCTAAATCAGATGTGACCTGAGAAAATGAACGTTTGGGACAGCTGCTACCAGCATTGGCCCACATCAGTCTGTGCGCAAGGTGCCAAGCCTGATCAGGACAGTGTCGACTATAATTATCAGCAACCTATCTTATGCATGCATAGAAATGGTTAGAATGCGTGTGAACTGTGTCTGTTCTGGTTGCATTTGTCCGAATGTACATTTTCGCATGTCGCGGCTCATATATAGTTATAACCTCGACTTGTGAGCAGACTGATGGTTGGGTATGAACAGTGATTTATCATGATAATGCATAACAAAGCCTGCTATATAAATTTTACCTGAAGGTGTGACTTTGACGTCTGGTTTTTGAATGTTACAACACTAACTGAAGCGAATTGAGAATCCCTGAATATAGTTACAACCAATAGTGTTATAAATTTATTGAGCAGATCCAGAAGTGTGGTGCTGGACAAAGTGATAACTTTGCATATGCCATGCTACGCCTCAACAGTAATTCTGGTTTAATTTTAATATTACCTAATAGTTGACATTTTTACTGTTACCGTCAAAGTTATGTGATATTTATTTTATTATACAACATGTACCGAACAAAGCTTTATTACAAACATTAGCTGATCACTTTGCAAAGCTCATCATGTTAACTTTGTGATAATGTGAGCTGAAATTCAACCAAATCGGAATACCATGATAAATTTAATTGTTATTTTAACAATGTATAAACAACAATAACAAATTGTAACTAGTAACAATAAAGCAAAAAGTGACATATAATAATAACTTTCATGTTTTTTGAAAAGTCGAGCGAAAAGACTGAAATCATAGTTGCAGTAAGTAACTGCAAATATCATAAGAGACATCTAAATAGATGCTGCTAAAATATTACAATGTTCCATCATTTAACTTTTAAAATTCCCAATACCTTTCGCAAATTGTTTCTTTGTAAAAAATGGATATCAACTAATAAATGCTTTTTTATAAAAGTCCATGCCTCCCCCACTGCAGTGTCATAGGTGACAATAGATGAATGACGAGTTTGGGGCAGGAGTAAAGGAATAACAATAGGGATCATCTAATCAGTAAGTCCAATCATTCTACGAAGTTTGAAGACTCTAGGTCAAATGGATCAAGAGTTATTGAGCAGAAACGATTTCCTAAGTTTTGGTCACATGAACTTGATCTTTGACCTACTGATCCTCAATTAATAAAACCATCCTATAAAGTTTGAAGACTGAGTCATATAGATCTCGAGTTACTCAGCAGAAACTATTTTCAGAATTCTCGTCACAGACTTTGACCTACTGACCTAAAAAAATAATAGGGGTCGTCTACTCAATTAGACCAATCATCTTATGAAGTTTGAAGAGTATGGGTCATATACATCTCTAGTTATTGAGTGGAAACAATGTGTGACAGACAGACCGACAGGGCAAAAACAAAATGTCTCCCACCGAAACAAATTGTAACAAATAACACTAAAACAAAATGTGAGGTATAATTATAATAATACTAACTCTCATTTTCTTCAAAAAGTCAAGCTTCATGGTTCAGAACAGTAATAAATTTGATATGTAACAACATGTACAATATGTACCACTTTTAAAGTATCAATTGTGTTGTTTTACAACTTCTGAGTTTAATCGAGATGTATCTATTTTACATGAATGACCCTACTGATTGGGCAGCATTTAAATGTATATAATAATGCATGATGCCACATGCAAACGAGGCTTTTTTTTTTGTATGCTTACGGCTGGTATTATCATGAATAGAAAACAAGTAAATTGAGCAGTGAAGCCCCTCGGTTGATCTTTTACCAATAATGCATACCTGTATTGGATTTTATTACTATTTTTATCACAAGAACATTCAACCCTCGTATAAAGGTAGATAACAATAATAAAACAAAATTAAAAAACAAAATAAAATGTTAATATAATTCAGTCTTATGTGTTAAGATTTATTAACATCAATGAAACAAGAAATGTCACAGTAGATGACAAATGCCCCCCGAAAAAGTTATTGAGAGAAACAGGGATTTTTGTCAAATTTTAAAAAAAATAGTCGAAAAGGGGCCACAAGTCCATCAAAAATTATTGGACTGGAAAAGAAGTTGATTTGACCTGCACTTTATTGATATATAAAAATACAATAAATTCCATCTGTTAATCTATTCAAAAGTAATTAAGCAGATAAGTTTTTGTAACAGAATTTTCAATCAAAAATGGGGCCATAACTCCATCAAAAATTATTGATCCAGAAAGAAAATTAAACCTGACCTGACTCACGTGGTTTTAAGTAGTTTATAGACGTTGATATTTATTGTTAAATATTTTGATGATGCGCAGTTTATCCTAACGACATTAAATATCTAACATTATAACTGAGTACTATTTTATTGATTGAAATGCATCAGTTGTTACAATTCAATTAACTAGTTTTACTAGTTTAAGGCTATCTGAATGTATAAATTCAATATCATTCATTTTTATTCCACATACATTTTGATTGCTGTTAAGGTCTTATCTGCCTTGGTAAAATATTTCCATCTCGGAGTTGTGTGAATTATAACGAAGCAAAGACAAAAGGCCGTTTTGTACTTTTCTGACTTTTCAACTGAATCGTCAGCGGTGAAAAAAATCCGATCGGGCAATGCGTGTATTCCCCTAACACCATACCCGGTCGGGAAATTTTGCGCCAAAAATTGCTAGATCGGGCTGGAATATAGTCCATTTCCATACACTTTAGAATAATTAACCTGTGCATAAAGATATTTGACCTGGAGATGATCTAAATGCACGTATCGTATCACAAAGGGTACATCTAAAATCCTACCGTTCAAATTGTTTTCGAATTGACTAGAAATAGTTAGCCGTAAAAATACTTTCCCGTTCTGGCAATTTACTTTCTAGTAAATTTTCCTAATCAGAAAAGTGACTTGCAGAGAGTATATAGCAGCAAAACAAATTGAGAACAAACAATAAGTATCTATTAATGCTTTATTGTTTTAAATCGGTACATTTTAGTTAATGGCGTTATCCGGAATTGTCGAAAGAGTTATCAACAGAACGCTCAACCTGCAATTTTGTCTACATTTAAGGGCTTTACTGTTAATATTACGTCGAACAGGAATATGTTCCTCCTTTGTAATTTTCCAGTCAGTATGCATAAAGTCGGTGCCAATTTTTAGTGAATCTGCTAGCCATTTCCCACTATTTAGAACATATGCACTTTCCTGATTGGGAAAGTCACTTTCCCGATCTGTAAAGGTAAGTTGCCAAAACGGGCATTAAAACTAGCCGATTTGGTAATTAAGTTTAAGGCTAAATATCTCAAAAATCTAGACATTTAAAAAACATTTTGAACGGTAGGTTCTTAGATATACCCTTTGTGATACGAACGTACATTCTGATCATCTCTAGGTTAAATATCCTTATGCACAGATTATTTTTTCTAAAGTATATAGAAATGGACAATTTTCTTGCCCGATCTGGCAATTTTTGGTGCAAAATTTCCCGATTGGACAAGGTGTTAGGGGAATCCCTAAATTGCACCTAACTGATCGTTGCTGCATTTATTTACGTTCTAACAGTAGAGCGAAACTTGACAGTCTGTATATTTTTATATCTTCATTACGCTTGGTTATACATGTATAAATGTGAATTTAGGTGACTCTGACTTCGTAAGCACGCTCGAAGAAGATAGCAAAAAGAAAGCGAAAGATGAATTGAACGAACTAAATGAAAAAGATCGGGAAATAGCTGTTTAAACACTAAAGAAATGGGTTATTGAAGCGGACTGGCTAATATCACCAACAGGTCAGATTGTTTTGCTGCAAAATAAATAATATTTTAGCGGTAATTTTGATTGATAACATTCATATTTCGAACAGGAGTGGACACTAGTTTTCAACCAACGATCACATGCAAACCAGCTCTATAGTCGGCTCAAACCTAAAGATGCGAGTGACATTTGATTCAAAGTAACATTAACCACTCGACCAATGAGGTCCGCATATAAACTATAGCGTATCCACCAGCGTTTTGTCTGTTGGCTTAAATATGTAATACTTTTAATTTAAATTCGATGAAAACCTTTCGTTGTCTTTGTTCTTTGGCAGAAAACGAGAAGAGTTTTTATTGAAAACAATAGAAATGTTGTTTTATCTGCAAAGTGTCATGATATTAGACTTGATTATCAAACAGTGAGAAAATGTGCAGGAGGTCAGGTATCTCAGTCAATAAAGCATTTGGAAGGTATTCTAATGCACCGGATTCCAGTCCCGGTCAGGCTGCATTTTTTCTCACCCTTTGGTAAAGGAAACCAAGAAATGGTAAATAGGTAAATACTACCATGAACTCTGGTGCAAATTTTTGTCAGATAGTAGTCAGTTTTGTAAAATGTTGATAAACATTTGAAATATAAAATCTTATCCAAATGTTCTAGGTCAGCTGTTCGTTCCTTTTTACTAGATTTTGGTTTCCTCCTCCGATTTTTGCGGACGAGAAAATACAGTCAACTTGTTGCACGTCAGAATTAAGAGAACTAAAGACAACCGTTCCAGAATACTTCAGAAATATTGATCCCGCCGATCAAACTCTACAAGCAATATTCAGAACAGGGTAAAACATTGCAGATGATTTTCAACATTTTATTAATAATACCGTCTACTATTTTATGTGCCATTCTCATTTCTACTTGCATATTAGTGTCATACTTCTAAGTATAGAAGCCATATGCTGGCAAAAGGAAAGTTTTGAGCACTCGGCCACAGAAATCCTTAAAAGAAAAGTGATAATGTACTGAATACTGGTTTTGGTACTTTGTATCAGTTATAGATCATTGGTCAAAGGTTCAATTCTGACAGAGAATCCTACCCCGTGTTTAATTCGCAAAACACAAGAACTGACGTCATTCATTGCACATATAGAGCTCTTTTTAACAGAAATATAAATATATTTTCTGACTTGGATACGAGTGTTGGCTTAAGATGTAAACAACACGCAAGCTTACATAAAAGTGTAGAAAAAACTGTAAATGATTTTTGTGGTCTTGCCTTCCTCACAACCTTACCTCTCGAATCCCATTTTCTCAAGCCACCTTCCTTTCTGTGTAAAACATAACAAAACTTTAGACAGATCCATTTTGTTTCTTGCTGTTTCTGACTCTTGTAACCTAATGCAGCTGATCTGTTGATATAATATTGAGAGAAACTAGGCTGCTTCGAAAACGAAATGGTTTGCCTTATTAAGTTCTCGCGGAAAGTCATGGTATGGGGTCGTGCAGTTTGTAAGTTTTAAGATATTTATATTGGTGGATATTGTAGGGAAACTTTATTGATAATTCATAGCTTTTCATGGGGTAAAGGACTATTCGGGGTTATATTAATGTCTTATGATTATTGTTATATTTTACCTTTATTTACAGTTTCTGCTATAGCCCTGAGAAACTTGACATGTATTTTTCCTTAGATTTGGTAAGTACATTATCCAAATTTCATGAAAAACTTTGATAAAGCCTATAAGAAAATACCTTTGAACGATGAAACGCAAATAAACATATCATCAGGAGGTTCAAGTTTGAATAATAGAAAATTTGCAACACCATTCATGCCCCCAGGCAACGACTAAAGAGGAACTCTCCATAAACATTACATGAATTCCGTGATCCCGAAGGAGCAAAAATATATATAAACTGTGAAGACAGAAAAAGCTGAATTGAAACTGTCTTTGAGATAAAAAGCTATTGGTTCACTCTTTCACTTAAATTAAATGACCATATTTATTTTGCATTTTATATAAATTCTCTTTATCTTCTACATATCGCTATTTAGTGCTGATTAAAACGATTTTAGGTTGTTTAGATATAGACACTTGCAAAGTATTGGGAATGGAAAACATCTACAAAGCATTATCTCTCTCGTGTTTGAATGGATGGCGTATGATGAAAATGTTCAGGTGAATGGATTGGTTGTTTTATGTGACCATACAGATATGACCATGAACATTGTGCTCAATTTGATTACACCGAAAATATCAAATATCTTGATGAACTATTTCCAGGTACTAAATATCTTATCTCATCAATGTTTTCAGGAATCTTCTTTTTAATTTCTATAGATACCTTATCTATATGCGAAAAATCATAAGTGTTGTTTTAAAACTTACCATGTATTTGAATAATAATTATATTAAATTATATATACTGCTAGTAACTCTATATTAATTTAGAATATCTTAAAATATTACCGGTTCTTTTAGAACAAAAGCCTATATACTATTTCTTTACTGAAACACATAGTAATCGTTATCATTTATGTAGATATGGAATAATTAATTTTACTGCTAGTAACTCTATGCTAAAATAGAATATCTTAAAAAAAAAATCCGGACCTTTTAAAACAAAAAGCCTATTTACAATTTCTTTCCTAAAATACAGAGGTAATCGTTATCATTAATTTTATGTAAACAACAATATATTTTGATAATGAATAAGATTTTTATTTGTTTTGTCAAGAAAGCGTTACCAATAAGAACAAAAGGTATCAATGATTACAACGCAGTTTTGGCAGTGATCAGACCCTTTATGACAGAAAAAATGAAAAGCAGGGTATGTGATTAATGTATTGTATTTACTCATATAAGTTTGATTATAAGCAAAATCGAGTCATTCCAAGGCGGTGCCAAACTATTTTCTTACTTAAGATAGTATATTATGACATTTTCACTATGCCAAGAGCGTTCAATGTCAAATGGGACTTGAAGATCTACTCTGGAGACCCAACATAAGTATCTGACTACGACAAAGTTTTCCTGACGGGAACAGGTGTTTATCAATAATTTTGTACATAGCATTAGGAAAAGTCTCTTCCCCATTAAATCAATTTTATCGTTAATTTTACAAGAAACACAGGATAAATCATACAAAAACTCTTACATTTTAAATCAGAGATGAAAAAAACA
>NW_026460659.1:0-16310 GCF_021730395.1 Mercenaria mercenaria | reverse complement strand
TGAACATCATGTTGTTAAAGGGCAAAATGCAATTACGTTTTTTTGTTTGTTTTTAATATTACGTTATTAAGTTTTTTGGAAAACCATGCAAAGAAAAAAGCAAAAAATGTTTGATAAACAAATTAAGACCCAGAAAAAAATTAAGTTTTCATTAACTGTTATAATTAACATTTTAAAAAGTCTCCCTCTATAGCCCCTTAAAATTTTAAAAGAAGGAGTTTTAAAGGCCCCGGGGAAGAACATTGCACCCACTTAAAATTTACCCTGAAGTTTGTTGAAAAAAATCAAAACCCTTTTAAAATATCAAAAAAAGAAAAAAACACATTAACCCCAAAAAAGAAAAAAACAAGTTAAAAGTTAAAAAGATTCATCTTTTTGAGGGCACGAAAAGCTCAGTGTCTTTTTGGGGTTTATAGCCAAGATCAAAGCAGGGTTATTTGTTTTTTAAAAAGCCCCACATGGGGGGGCCCATTTTTGTTTTCCGGGTTTTGGCAGAGGGAATGATTTTATACTTAATGATAGTTCTTTTTTAAGATAGTTGTTTTTCACTATTAGGGTTCCTTTAATTTTGTAAAAGGGGCCTTTAAAATTTGCTGTTGGGCCCTCCCCACAATCTTGTGCGGGGAAGGCGTGTGAAAAACAATAAAAGGTAATTTGGAAAATTTCAGCACAAAAATTTTCAAAAAAAAATAGTATTTTTTTTTTTTAAACCCCTTAAAAATTTTTAAAGGGGTGTTAAAAGTATGGAAATTTACATTAGTTTGATTCAAAAATGCTTTTTTTAATTGTTTAGTTTTTCCTGCAACAGTGAGAGACGTAAAAAATGTGGGATTTTCAAAAAATGCCATTCCTGCTTAACTTTCAGAAATTTTACATTAAAATTCCATAAATTAAAAATTTTCCCTCCTCTGCTGTTATTTTGTAATTAAAGGAAAATATCTTTTTTTAAAAGAAAAAAATACTTTGCACAGTGATTAGGTACCAAAATTTCTAAAATTTTCAACAATACAGTTCTGAAAGTTTTTTTTTTTTTAAATTTTAGATTTTGGCTTATAAAAAATTATGGGGTGGATTTTGGTTAAAAAAACAAATTAGGGGATGGATTTGGGAGGGGTCAGTATGGTCATTTTTAAAAAAAAAATAAAAAATTAAATCAATTAACACTGCAAAAAAACAAAAAGTCTTTTAAATGTTTATGTCTTGAAAATGTTTTTTATTTTTGTCTTTGAGGTGGATTACTTTTCTTTTTGTGACTAGGGAAAATTAATAAAAGGATCTATTTTATAAAGTCAAACTTTGGATCGGGCAATGAAATTTTTTCAAACAATTTCGAAGTAATTTGGCAAAAATGACATAAGCTTTGTTATCCCTCAGAAAGGATTTTACCTCCTGAAATCATTAAATGAATGCATGTGCCAAAGAAAATATTATTTACTGAGACAAAAAGTTTAAAAAGACCCAAAAAAAACAGAAAAACAGAAAATTAGACTGGTTCAGCATATTCATTAAGTCCAATGAAGCGTTCCCTGCTTGGTAAAGAATCATCAGAAAACCCAGACGAAAAATGAAAACAGAAATCAGCGGAATTTTTCGATCAGATAGCAGCGTTTATTTGTTTGTTTGTTTTTCTCACTTTATATTTTTTTTAACAGTATTTTGATAAGTTAGACATTATTTAAATGAAATCTTTGAGTTCGAGCAATAAAATCCCAAGTATTGGCAGATTTTTTAAAAGGGCCCCTAAAATACAAGGAAGTACCAAAAATTTCATCGACGCTTTATGGAGTGTTTTTGATTTAAAAATCAGCAAGGGGCCCCCTTTTTGCCTGGATATAATTTTTTTTTTTATCCAAATGAACAAGTTTCTAAAATATCTTAACAAAAACAGCAATGAATGACTGAAGGTTGAATATTATAAAGCCCTTTTACTTTTTGGAAGTACATTGTTGAAAAATCGAAAAAGGGAAAAATTAAAAAATAGTTGCTTTTTTTTTTTTCAACAAGAAAAAAAGAAAAAATTTTTCAAAAAACAAAGGATGTCAATTTTTTTATTCATCAGTCATCCCAAGAAATAGTCAGATCTTTAATTTTTTTCCGCAAGCGTTCAAATTTTTTAGATCTTACCTTTAAATTTAAAAGAGGATTTTCATACCAAATTTAATTTTTATATATTTCATTAATTTAATGTTTAATTTGTAGTTTGAACAAAAAACATTTTGTGATGGGGGGAGTGGGGGGGGGGGGGATTTTGTCGGGCCAAGGTAAATTTGTCCGGGGGGGCCTTTGTGTTCACTCAATCTCACCTAACAATTTTGTCCCTCGGGACTAAGATGAAAAAATAAAAAAAAGTTCAAAGGAAAAGCCCTTCAAAGAATGCTGCGCCGCTAAAAAGGGCATTGACATTCTTTTTAAAAAACCTATTATTTGCCCCCCCTTTAAAAACCCTTCCTATTGCATGTGTGGTTAGTTTATGCCCGTGTTTTCGTCAAAAAATACTCTAAAACCCCGTTATTCCCACCCCTTTTCCAGAGCTGACAAAAAACTGATCCAGTGTTTTGCATGAAAAAACCAATTTTCCCCATGGCTTGTCGCTGTTTTTCCAGACCGAAAACGCTTTTAAAATTTAATTCCATTGCTGTCAGTTTATATACAGTTTTTTGTATGATTTTTTAACAAAATTTATTGATTTTTATAAAAACTTTTGAAGGAGTAAATTATTAGAGGTACGGAAATAAACACTGACAAAAATCGGCAACAACTGGTATGCAATGTCTTGGCAAACACTGGTACACAACTGACAACAAGCGGCTTTTTGGGCTTTCAGTCTGTTGTCCCTTTTATTTTCAGTGCCGCAGTCAAGGAAATATTTTTGGGGAAAACCTGGCTATTTCCCGTGTGTTGTATTGTTTGTCATGTATAGTAAGTAAACATGCCGGCTCTCTTTATGGAAAAAGAAAATTAGCAAAATTCATTATTTTAAATTTTAATAAATTCCTTTTTGCATACAAATTATAGCATTATAATTAGTGTTTTTTTTTTTTTGGGTTTTAAAAGCCGTTTTTAACAGTATTTTAGTCATGTAAAGCGGGTATCATTGTGTGGAGATGGATGTTTTGTTTTTTTGTTTTTGGGTTTTTTAATGTGTTTTTCACAGTATTTCCGTATGTAAAGGGGGGATTAAACCCAACCAGTGTTTCCGAATTTGTACCGTATAAACCCCGTTCTCTTTAAATAACTGCCAACTTCCCCACATGAATCGAGGTGGATGACAAATGTTTTTAGACACAATGTCATTTATCAAAAAGTCCGGAGAACATAAGCCCGTCCCAAGACGAATCGCGCCCATGATCGTGATCGACGCTCTACCCCTGAGCTAAAGGGCTAGTATCCCAATATATCGCTTATACCCTTTTTTTACTAATTTTTTTTTTTTTTCCCCCGAGGAAAATTTTCTTTATTCATTGTATTGATGCATTTTTCGGTTGGGAAGTTTGTTTCCATTAAGGTCAGTTATATTTTTTTTTTTTTACCTTTTAATGTTTAATATAATTTTAATGTGACTTAAAACCTTCATTTGCGTGACTCAATTTTTACCATTTTTTTAAAATTGCAAAATTTTAGTTATCAATAATATAATATTGAAAAACCCAAAAGGAATTTGCAAAGATTTGGTAAAACTCAAGTTTAATTTACGGGTTGCGAAAAATACATGACTTTTAAAATTTTGTATTGTTTAGCAAAAAAAATTGTTGCGGAAGAATCGTGTTTCAATGAAAAAAAAGTTGTAAAATGATGAATGTCCTTTTCAATGTGCCCCTCAGTGCTGGGAAAACTTTGAAAACGAAAAAAGTTTTGGAGGAAAAATGCAACAATGGCCATTTTGATAAGGTGTCTTGTATTTTTTGTTTTGTGTGAAAATTTTAAAATGGGTATATTGCCGGTATTGCCTTGTGTAAACCCTGCATTGTCAGAACTCTCTGGTAAATTTTATATCCAATGTACGTCAGAAGACAGAAAATCCATACATATTGTACTTATGTAATTTTTATTCGAATTCAAAGATAGAAGTTATTGGGCAGCCCCTATGTTTTCTTTTTTTTTTTTTTTTTTTTTTTTTTTTTTTTTTTTTTTTACAAAAAATTTTAGATTGAAACTAATTACAATTGTTCAATGTCATGACCTGACATGTACTAAGCGGTCCATAAAATAACTTTTTTCCAAAATTAAACCCTTTTTTTACTAGCATTTTTTTCTTAAGTTTTTGTATGCAAGTGGATTAAGTATCTTCAAATTTGATTATAGAAATTATGTTTTTTATTTCAAGTTCTTGCTTTTTGCCCGATTTTTCCAGACATGGAACAAGCTGACAATATTGTCAGTGTGTTTACATGTGATTGTTTTTGAGCCGTTTATTGTCATATAGTTTGCGATTTTTTCCCCGAAATGGAAATAATATGGGAAAAAGTGTCCTATTTTTTTAGCAAACTTTTTTTCCTGGGTTTGTTCCCCTTGGATGTTTTTTCCTTTTCCTTTTTTTTGACGATGTTGCCGATCTTTTAAGTTTCCTTTAGCTTAAAGCAGCTTGTTTCCATTTCATTTTTTTAAAAGGGGTATTTTCTGTTTTTGAAAAAAATGCAATAATTTTGTAAATATCTTGGTTGGTTATTGATTTATAGCCCTTTAAAGAATATTTTGTATGTTTTTTTAATTTTTTTGCATCATTTTAAACCCTTTAAGATAATCCCTATCCCGGAAACACGGGTTATGATAAATTGCAGTATTACCCCAGGGGAAACCCCTTTAATTATTAACCCCAAAATTTTTATTGACATTTTAAAGTCTGGCAAAATTGAAAGCCTTTTACTTTGCTTTTAGGAAAAAAATACCGTTTTCAAAGTTAATTTCAAGTTATGAATCATACCAAAACTTCAATATTGTACCCCCTGAGTAAGACCATCTTCATATGACCCCTCCAATAAAAACACCTCTTAAAATAAAGCTATTTCTGAAAAAAAAAAAAAACTCTACATAAAAATCACCATGAATGTAAAATCCACCTCTACATAAAGATCACCCCACATAAAACCACCTCTAAATAAAGACCATTTCCACATAAAACAATCTATACAAAAAAAACTGACTATATAAAAACCTCCCACATAAAGCCCCTCTGCATAAAAACCCCTGAACTAAAGCCTTTCCCAAAAATAGATGCCCATTGGCAACATGTTGAGCCCGCCCTTTGCCCTAACTGTGCTTGAATTTGAGATGGGTTGTTTCATTGAGCCAAATATATACAAGATTCCTCAATGCAAGATCTGACATGACCTTTGACCTCCAACTGTGACCTTGACCTTTGAGATATGAACCTGGGGTTTGCGCATGACACTCCATCTCACTGAGGTTAACATTCTTTACAAATATAAACAAAATTCCTCATTATGCATGTCAAAGTTATGTGCCAGACAAGATCTGACATGAGCTTTAACCTCCAACTGTGACCTTGACCTTTGAGATAGGAACCTGGGATTTGTGCATGACACTCCATCCCACTGAGGTTAACATTTAAGCCAAGTATAAACAAGATAACTCCATGCATATCAAAGTTACGGTCCGGACAAAAAAAGTGCGGACGGACAGAAGCACGCACACACGGACGCACTCACACACGCACACACGGAGGCACTCACGCACACACATACACCTAACAGCCATTTGGACAACTATGTCTTCACTTCCGCAAGTGAGCTTGACAAAAAAAAACACCTCTGCATAAAAGTCACCTCTACATAAAAACCACCTCCAATTAAAGACCAATTAGACATGATGCCAGTCACACCCAAGCTAATCTTTCATACATCAATATTCAGGTTCTAATGTAACCTGAAGAATAAGCATGTAACAGAACCAGTTACTAGAGACCACCTGTGAACAAGACAATCTAATGGTCCTAGACAAATTATTCATGACATATACTTTATGTTAACCTTTACCCTGCTAAATTTTTAAAATTAACTGGTCTATCATTCAATTTTGGCAATACTGCTCATTATTCAAACGGATCTTCACTGAAAATGTACTGACTGAATATAAAGCAACCAGTGCAGACAATGATCTGCAGCCTGCACGGTTGTGCAGGCTAATCTTGGTCTGCACTGATCGCAAAGGCAGACCCTTACGAAAATGAAATATGGAAACAAGCTGGCATTAAGCTGCAAGGTAACTGTCAATAATCTGGTAACAGGCTGTCAAAAAACAAGAGGACCATGATGGTCCTGAATCGCTCACCTCTTCCCACATGACCCAGTTTTGAGTATGACATCGTTTTTGACCAACTTTCATGAAGATCCCATGAAAAATGTGACCTCTAGAGTGGTCACAAGGTTTTTCTATTTTTAGACCTACTGACCTAGTTTTTGAAGGCACGTGACACAGTTTCGAACTTGACCTAGATATCATCAAGATGAACATTCTGACCAACTTTCATAAAGATCCCATGAAAAATGTGACCTCTAGAGTGGTCACAAGGTTTTTCTATTTTTAGACCTTCTGACCTAGTTTTTGACCGCACGTGACCCAGTTTCGAACTTGACCTAGAAATCATCAAGATGAACATTCTGACCAACTTTCATGAAGATCCCAAGAAAAATGTGACCTCTAGAGTGGTTCACAAGGTTTTCTATTTTTAGACCTACTGACCTAGTTTTTGAAGGCACGTAACCCAGTTTCGCACTTGACTAGATATATTCAAGATGAACAATTCTGACCATTTTTCATGAAGATCCCATGAAAAATGTGACCTCTAGAGTGGTCACAAGGTTTTTCTATTTTTAGACCTACTGACCTAGTTTTTGACTGCACGTCACCAGTTTCGAACTTGACCTAGATATCATCAAGATGAACATTCTGACCATTTTTCATGAAGATCCATGAAAATGTGACCTCTAGAGTGGTCACAAGGGTTTTTCTATTTTTAGACCTACTGACCTAGTTTTTGACCGCACGTGACCCAGTTTCGAACTTGACCTAGATATCATCAAGATGAACATTCTGACCAACTTTCATGAAGATCCCATGAAAAATGTGACCTCTAGAGTGGTCACAAGGTTTTTGTATTTTTAGACCTACTGACCTAGTTTCTGAAGGCACGTGACCCAGTTTCGAATTTGACCTAGATATCATCAAGATGAACATTCTGACCAACTTTCATAAAGATCCCATGAAAAATGTGACCTCTAGAGTGGTCACAAGGTTTTTCTATTTTTAGACCTACTGACCTAGTTTTTGACTCCACGTTGACCCAGTTTCGAACTTGACCTAGATATCATCAAGATGAACTTCTGACCACTTTCATGAAGATCCCATGAAAAAATGTGACCTCTAGAGTGGTCACAAGGTTTTTCTATTTTAGACCTACGACCTAGTTTTTGACCACACGTGACCCAGTTTCGAACCTGACCTAGATATCATCAAGATGAACAATCTGACCAACTTTCATGAAGATCCCATGAAAAATGTGACCTCTAGAGTGGTCACAAGGTTTTTCTATTTTTAGACCTACTGACCTAGTTTTTGAACGCACGTGACCCAGTTTCGAACTTGACCTAGATATCATCAAGATGAACATTCTGACCAACTTTCATGAAGATCCATGAAAAATGTGACCTCTAGAGTGGTCACAAGGTTTTTTCTATTTTTAGACCTACTGACCTAGTTTTTGACTGCACGTGACCCAGTTTCGAACTTGACCTAGATATCATCAAGATGAACATTCTGACCAACTTTCATGAAGATCCATGAAAAATGTGACCTCTAGAGTGGTCACATGGTTTTTTCTATTTTTAGACCTACTGACCTAGTTTTTGACTTCACGTGACCCAGTTTCGAACTTGACCTAGATATCATCAAGATGAACATTCTGACCAATTTTCATGAAGATCACACAAAAAATGTGACCTCTAGAGTGGTCACAAGGTTTTTCTATTTTTAGACCTACTGACTAGTTTTGACCGCACGTGACCCAGTTTCGAACTTGACCTAGATTCATCAAGATGAACATTCTGACCAATTTTCATAAAGATCCCATGAAAAATGTGACCTCTAGAGTGGTCACAAGCAAAAAGTTACGGACGCACGGACGCACGGACGCACGGACGGACGACGGACGACGGACACTGCGCGATCACAAAAGCTCACCTTGTCACTTTGTGACAGGTGAGCTAAAAAGGTAACTGGAAATAATCTGACTCCTACAGGGGAACAAACTTCCAAGAAAAAAAGTCTATCTGAAAATAACATGGACACTATTTCCATATTATTTCCAGTTTCTGGGAATAACCTGCAAACTATATGACAATAAACTGGCTCATAACAATCAGCATGTAAACACACTGACAATATTGTCAGCTTGTTTCCAGTGTCTGGAAGAAATCTGGCAGGAAAATGGCAAGGAACTGGAAATAAAAAACATAATTTCTATAATCAAATTGATATGGCAACACACTGGAATTGTATAACAGAGCTGTTGGAGGACAGCAATGCCTCAACAGCCTTGTCAATTGAATGAAGACAAAAGTCGGAAAAGGGGAATAATCTTGTAAAACTGCAAAACAGGATTATGGACCTGCACAGTGCATATCAGCTATGGCAGTGGACAAGTGTGTGAAGTTTCAATCCATTTCCATTAGTGAGTACCAGCTTACATACAAAAACTTAAGCAAAAAATGCTATGTGGAAAAAGGGGCATAATTTTGAAAAAAAAAAAGTTATGGGACTGCTAAGTGCATGTCAGATCATGACAGTGAACAAGCGTGTAATTAGTTTCAATCCATTCCAATAAGTGAGTACTGAGATACCAGCTTACATACAAAACTTTAACCTTCTAAGTCGAAAAAAGACCATAATTTTCTAAAAAAAAAACCATACGGGCATGTCCAATAGCTAGGCTATTCTTTGAATAGTCGAGATAAAAGTTACATAAGTGACAATATTGTATGAATTTTCTGTCTGTCTGACATTACAGTGGATATAAATTTACTCTGAGAGCAGATTCTGGCAATGCACTGGCTACACACTGACAATACACTGGCAATATACCCATCTTAGCAATTTTCACAGCAAAACAAATATTACAAGACACCTTATCAAAATGGCCGAGTATTGCATTTTTCCCTCCAAAATTATTTTCAGTTTTCAATAGTTTTCCAGCATTGATGGGCACATTGTAAAGGTACTTTTTCATCATTTTACAGTTATTGTTTTCATTGTAACACAGATTCTGTCCGCAACAAGTATTTGTGCTATACAGATACAGAAAATTTAAAAGTCATGTATTTTCGCTACCCTGTAAAATTAAACTTGCAAATTTACCATAATCTCCTTTGGTTTCAATATCATATTATTGATAATTGAAATATTGCAAATCTTAATTAGTATTAAAATTGAGTTACAAGCAAATGAAGGTTTTAAGTCACATTAAAATTCATATTAAACATTCATAAAGATAAATAGAGAAAAATATATACTGACACTAAACTGGAAACAAACTTCCCATACACTGACAATGCTATGACAATACAATGGTAATAAAGACAATTTTCCTAGGGGAAATAAATAAGATTAGTAATACTGAGTAAGCAAGCGATATATTGGGATACTAGTCCATCTTTAGCTCAGTAGGTAGAGCATCGATCTACGGATCATGGGGTCACGAGTTCGATCTTCGGACGGGGCTTATGTTCTCCCTGACTATTTGATAAACGACATTGTGTTAGAAATCATTAGTCCTCCACCTCTGATGCATGTGGGGAAGTTGGCAGTTACTTGCGGGGAACAGGTTTGTACTGGTACAGAATCCAGGAACACTGGTTAGGTTAACTGCCCCCTGTTACATTACTGAAATACTGTTGAAAAACGACGTTAAACCAAAAACAAACAAACAAAACTAGTCCATCTGCCACACTAATGTATAAGTGCTCATAACTTTGTACTGCATAAAGAAATTTAGTTAAAACTTTAAATAATGATTCCAGTTTGCTAAAGTGTTTCTCTTGTCCATGTAAGAGAGCCTGGCATGTTGTGACTGACTTTACACTGACAATACAATGACAACAAACTGGCAATATGCCAGTGTGTTGTCAGAAAAATATTTCCAGTTGACTGGCTGCGCACTGACAATACAAGGACAACAGACTGGAAAGTCCAAAAAGCCGCTTGTTGTCAGTTGTGTATCCAGTGTGTTGCCAGATTGACATTGCATACCAGTTTGTTGCCAGTTTGTTGTCAGTGTTTTATTTCCAGATACCTCTATATAATTTAGCTCCTTCAAATGATTTTATATGAAAAATCAATGAAATTTTGTTAAAAGGTCATTACAAACATCACTGACAACAAACTGTATATAAACTGACAGCAGACTGGAAGTTAAATTGTACAGCTGGTTTTCAGATCTGGAAATTAGCTGACAAGTACATGGACACATGATGGTTATTCAGTGGCAATACACTGGGTCAGTTTATTGTCAGCTCTGGAAATAGGCTGGCAAGTAACTGGATTCAAGAGTATTATTCACTGGAAACACACTGGACATAAACTGACCATACACTGACAATAGGGAAGGTTTTTCGTAAGGGGAATCACCTGCCAACAGCAGGCTATTAAAGGCTCAAGAACTCATTATTAGCTATAAATTATGGAATCCTGGACACCTACTGCAATTTTAACATAACTGAAATACTTTAACAAAAAGCAACAAATTCACACAGTAACAAGCAGTTCCAAATTTATTTCAAACCCAATTAATTTCAGGTAAGCAATAACTGTAACAATTTCAGCTTCAGGTATCCTCAAAGAAAAAAAAAACGATAAAAAAAGAAGAATAAGATTATTCTAATAGACAAGACGGCTGGTTTTTCTATCAAAACAAGAGATAATCTCATAAAAACCAAAACATTCCACCTTCCGAAATAGGTGCATCATTCTTCAAACTGGAATAAAAAAATCACATGAATTAAGGAAATGGTAGATTTGCACCATTTGTCAAATGAAACTTACACTTAGTACCTGTTTCTGTCCATTTAATTTGAGCTCAAGCTTATTGTGACAGGCTGCCATTGTCATGATTGTGTGTTCCGTGATACTTCGATTTTATTATATTCGTTTTATAGTGGTTCAGGGGTATGGAGAACTATATTTTTCTTTATTTGACTGTCTCATCAGTGTACAGCATATCTTATAGATAATATAATATCGATACAAAATGCACACTGCCACTCTATAATAAAATCACAGAAAACTGGTATTATGGTTTGGTCTGGACGTTGCCATGCTATAGCTAATGCTTGTAAAATGTTGGATTTAGAAGCAGATACAAAATGAAAACAAGTGATCCAAATAACCTGTGATAATCCCCTGATTATCATAATATGCTAAAATAATAAGTATAAATTAGAAGGATTATCTGCATGTTGTCTGTGTCAGAAATGTTCATAATATTTTGACACATAGAATTATAGTCAGATGTTTTTGCTTTTCTCATTCTAGAGGAAATAAGAAGTATATAAGTTTTGGTTCTGGTTAATCGTTATATATACGTTATATACGCATTTTTCCACCATTTGATGAAAGACGAAGCCCCGGGTAAGCATTATTTCACACACAAGCGGGCACTGGGTATAACCACCAACCTTCCATAAGCCAGCTGGACAGCTTCCTCATAAGCAAGGTTTCAAACCCACATCGGTTAGGGGCAAGTGATTCAATGCCATTGACCTTACCCACTCGGCTACAAGACCCCCGTTTTTTCTTGTTTTCAATTAGATTGGGATAGTTTTTCTTTCATTAAACGCATTAATACATCAATAATATAATTACAAACTCTTGAATAATAAACAAAAATGATATTGCCAAAAAATCTGAACGACATGAGTTCACCACACGAACATGAACAATTAACACATAACAATAAAAAAATCTCTACCATAGAAGCTATTACTGACTAATTATCATAATTCCTAGTGCCAAGAAAATATTTAACATTGTAAATATTACCAGCTTTTGTTTATTACAGACATATATGAGTTTTCTGCACTATTTATATAATGACGAAACTTTTGCAGGCATCAATTTATCAATTTTACAGTATAATCCTGCATTTTAATAGCCTTCAACCCTTCAACAACAGTCGTATTACCGCTATTTACGACAAAGCACATGCAACAATTAACTAGTAATTGAGCTACTAATTACCTCTGAAACCTAAAAACCTCGTCAGATAATAGAAATATTCCTTATAACTCTTAGAATCCATTATCAAGCTTAGCTTCTCGCACATATTTTTGCCATTTCACCAACTTCACTTCCCCGCCTAATGCTAACTTCAAACAAAACGAAACAATAAGCATACTACAATAACATTCATAACAACGAAATAAAACAGTATCATAATCACTGTGACTCTCCGTACAAACTTTTTCCAATGCTGACGAGGTCTGTACATGATGCTGACGATGTTTTCAATGTTTTCAGAGTACAAACAAGATGTAAAACAAGTTCATTAACACTTTGTCCAGACATTTTTTATCTTTGCCGACTGTACCATTAATTGACCATACAACTGTTTTCTGGTAAAAAAAACCCACAAAGTTTTCAGTATCAAATTTATATACTACCTTTTAACTTTCAATATTTTAGTAGAATTGTAGCTTATGTTTATTAGAAAGTTAAAATCCTATACATGTACCATACAGTAAATCCTGTGTTTACAGTACCTCTAAAATGCAAACACCTCTCTAATACCTTTGCAAAATAACAAATGCAGATTTTTATTCTCTGAATATACCTCCCTCTCAAGAGCAGCCCTCTTTACAAGAGTATTCCATGTGGTGTTCACTCTATGGAGGTTGCTCTTTATCATACTGCCCCAAAGAAAAGCCCAAGTTCATAGATGTCCAGAAACATTTTCTACAAAAATAATGAAACACCTGTCTTTTTTTTAAAAACTTAAACTTTAATCAAATATAAAATTTAAGGCTACCGCTATCATAAAATAAAATAAGAAATCAGAAAAAAAATCAGGAATCTACAATGTTCAGGTGTTAAATGGTAGAGAAAAAGATGCCAGTTTCAGTTGTCACATGGTTCCATCATTTATCAAGAAAACAGGAGAAAACAGGGATATAGAAAACACACCTAATAATGTCAGAGGTGTCACATAGCAAAGGACAAAAAGCTGTAAATCTCACCGAATCAATGGCCCAATGTATAATGTCCAAAATGCTAATTCCAGCATAAATAATTGATGACATACAAAGACAAAAGAGGATAAGATTTACTAATATCTGACACAAGAATTCTGAAACAGGATTACAGAGAATTTTGCTTGAAAATGTGCTACAAAAAATTTGATATACAAATTATTATTCTATACCTATTTTTTGTCTTCAAGTCAGTGGATCGCATCTGTACCATGTGATTCACAGTCTAATATATTTCCATTTTTGATACATCATATTCCATATTTGATGAAACAATTTTGATTAGAAATTCTCCAAGTTAACAAAACGACAAACGCAGTTGATGGATCCACATGAATATCAACAATGCCATGTTTTAATATATGTTTAAAAGATGAAATCATGCTGTTTTTTATACTTTAGAGAAGAATCAGCATAGAATAAAAGATTGTTTAACATTGTCTTGTATAATATGTGATATATTTGGACTCGTACCCATAAAAAAAAACATACTGGACTCACCCATCAGCTCATCCACTACGTTTCTTTGAATGGGTAAGCATACAAATATATCGCCGTATTGTGCAGAATTTTTAACCCTTAGCCTGCTGGCGGCAGATGATTCTGCCTTTGCGACCAGTGCAGACCAAGATCAGCCTGCACATCCGTGCAGTCTGATCATGGTCTGCACTGTTCGCTATTCAGTCAGTAAATTTTCAGTGAAAACCCCTTTGAATAATAAGTGGTACTGTCCAAATTGAAAGATGGACCAGTCCATTATAGAAATATAGCAGGGTAAGGGTTAATAACCTAATAATAATGAACATTACAAGGTATTAATTTTCTTTTATTTCTTATCTCAGAATATTCGCTGAGTAAATCGGAATCAATTTGAATATGTAGTCAGCAAATAAGACAAAAATGTAAAATTTTATATTTCTATTATCTCCCTTTAATTGTCTTCAAAGTAATCTTTCTCTGAAACAAAGTGTTTTGTACCATAATTATATTTGTTAATAATTTCTGTAATCATTTATCAAGTGTTAGACAACTGTTTTCAATTTCCTAAAAGCAAAGAGAAAAAAACCCAGACTAGTTTACAGTTGCTTACCTTGTATTTGTTTCCTAGAAAGTTTTGTTATTCTATTCCAAATGCACTTGGCACTGGTATAAACCTTTGTAACTGGCTTCAGGATTTTTGTTCTTTTTGTTGTTTTAAACATAAAATCACTGTATTATAAGCACCTACAACTGTTAAACACCTTAACATATTTCTTGTCTAAACACAATGCAGTAACAGTATACTTTGTTAATTATTTTGATCTCTAATTTCAAAGCATACAACCTTTTTTGGCTGCAGGATTCTTCAAAGAATCTATAAAGGATTTATTTTGTTACCTATTTTTTTCTCTTTCAAAAAACTATTGATCACAGTATCCAAATTTTTTCTCTGACAAATTCAGTACCACTAATAAATTCCTGAACAGCTTGCTGTTAATTCCAAAAATGACTAGTAATTATACATTAACCGGGTTTTATTCCTAGAGTTATTTCAGCAAGAACTGGACAAATTATCTCAAAATGACCACATGAATTCTGATAATAATTACATGAAATGCTTAATTTTAAGTAGTGTCATTAAAGTGTCACACCTACCAGCTGGACTGGCACCAATAAAATCTGCCGTTATTGTTTGTACAGCTAACTATTATAACATGCAGAAGCCTTAGATTTTTGCTTTTGCTAGACCCTGTTTACATCAAAACCTGATACATAATCAGAAAAAGTGACTGTCACAGCATCTAAAATGAGACCCTGTTTACATCAAAATCTGATATACAATTAGGTGAGCGGCTGCAACAGCATCTAAAATGAGACCTTGTTTACACTAAATTCTTAAATAAATTTTATCTACATTGCTTTATGACTGATATTTAAAGTTAGGATAACTTGTCAGCTGAGCTAAGCTGCAAAATCAAGTTATTTTTGATTAACCAATTAACTGTCATGATGGTGAATAATAGTAAATGAACAGTAAAAGTACAATTTTAGAATAGCCTCTGAATAAATAAATAGAAATTTAAACTAACCTCTCCTATGTCTGTAGCCAATATGTCCAAGAGCATTTAGTGTAAACAGGGTCTTAATTACAATATTTCCTTTCCAGCTCTGAATTCTGTAAATACCAAACCCTGCTGACTGAACAAATATTCTTAATTCTGTGCACATCAATGGTGATAATTAGAGAGGATTTACTGACATATCAGATACATCCCTCAGTCTGGGACCAATTGTCTCTCGTTAAGCAAAAGAGAGAAAAAAAAAGAAACATACAAAAGATTTTTTTAATGTTAACAGGGTCTAAGAGTTGCTTTAAGCAAGTTAGGTCTTTAGTGCCAGACATCTCCTTTAAGAAACTGACTAAATTCTGTAAATACCAAACCTGCCATCAGACAAATATTCTTAAATCCATTCATATCAATGGTGGAAATTAGTTGTACATCTCAGTCTGGGGCCAATTGTCTCTCATTAGGCAAGTGTGCCTCACAATACAATACAGGTACATATATATATTGCACTGATGAAAAAATCTGATTGTTAAACTAACTGCATGTATATAGCTTTGACCATCAAGGCCTGGCTCATCAAAATTCATTAGCACTGATTAGCAGTGTGAAAATGAAGACAATGTTTTTTACCTTACAAAACCTGACTTCAATCTAGCAACTGAAACTTCAAGCCAGCAGGCTATATTACAGAACGTAAGCCAGTTCCTAACTACAAAATGACATGCAATCATAAATGACATTTTAAAAGTTCATTTTTTCTAATGAATCTTAGAAATGAAACATGCATTATATTAAGTAACTGCCACCATATCTTTGTAATATAATAATGCCATTATATTAAATATAGAAATCATTTTTCAAGGATCCCCAAAGGAGTCTTCTTTAACAATTTCTATTTACATCTAACTTCCAAAAACTAACTTTTGCTTTTGTTCTTCTACATTTTATTGATATATTTCAAATTTTTGGTGGCTAAGCAGACACGAATCTGAGAATTTTGACTTTATGA
>NW_026460658.1:0-16308 GCF_021730395.1 Mercenaria mercenaria | reverse complement strand
TGTTAGTTTTAATTAACTGAAGCTCCCTAGGATAAATAGTACCCACCAAATGACCAAAAAACGGATTATCCATATTAAGAATATCATCCAGATAGCGTGATGTATTATTAAATGCAGTTATAATATCTGCCTGTGTATCTGGAGAAAGGCTCAACATAAAGTCTCTTTCATAACAATACAAAACAAATCTGCGACAAGGGGTGCACAGTTTTTTCCCCATGGAAATACCAACAACTTGTCTAAAAACTGCATTCCAAACCCTGATGTATATGTTGTTCAATAAAAAGGAAAGGGTTTTACAAACTTCGTCCACAGGTCCACATTGTATAAGTTTAATAATATTGCTAGTAAAAAAAGCTTTATCAAAATTGCAAGCGAGAAATGTAGCATTCTCTCTGGCAAAAGTCTTTTGAATTAGGGCAGTTGATTTGTCATTTATTAAGTTATGTGTAAGTGGTATACAAAGTAGAAAAATCGTATGTACTGACTGTAGAAACCTTATAATTATTAATTTTAAACTTATCCAGGATTTCGCCAGAATTTTTAATCGACCAAAATAAGTGTTTACCAGAGTTTTCGTATACTTTATCGCTGTATCTTTCCACGTGGGCTTTCACAGCAGTTAGACATGATATTAATGGTTTTGAAATATTTGTAGTTGTACAAGAGCTTGAATTAGCGATGAATCGAGCTTTATATGGTTGTTTTTGCAATTTGGAAGTTGACTGATGTAACTGCTAACGGCTGTATCAGTTAACTGATGTAACTGCTAGTAGCTGTATAAGTTGACTGATGTAACTGCTAACAGCTGTATCAGTTAACTGATGTAACTGCTAATAGCTGTATCAGTTGACTGATGTAACTGCTAATAGTTGCATAAGTTGATTGATGTAACTGCTAAACGTTATCACATCAAGGTATTTTTTCGAATGTTAGTAATTGCAGCTGCTCAAGTCATGAAATATCCTAATGGAATGGTCCAGTCTTGGTCATCTTTAAATATAAAATAGATTTGAGAAAACAATAGTGATACTGCACAATATCGAACTTTACAAGATGTTGCGATCAGCGTTCGGCTTTAGTTTCATGAAGCTTTTAGCGATTGAAAGAATTTCTGAACGCCTGAAGACAAAAGGGTGACCACAAAAGGTCATTCATACAAGAATACGTTGTGCATATGTACGACTTTAGACTTCAACTGCGCAAACTGTTTGCAGCAACCCTTTCATGGTGAAACGTATCAAAATGAAACGCTTACCTCTGGAACTGTTTTGCACAAAGTCGGCCACTCGATCGCATCAAGATGATTCATGGCTATTATATTTTCTTTCCAAATTTGAAGAGCAAAAACTATGACCTTCTTTAGATATCACCAGTGTGATACTGAGTTGACTGGACTGCGTGACCGTCCAATTTAATAGATTTTGTAATCCTTAAAGGTGGTCAATCAATATTTTAATTTCATTTTTCGCTTCTGAAATAATCTGCAAGAGGTATATCTAGGGAATATAAAGGCGCATTACATAGTTTCAAAAATTTGATTCCTGTTAATATTTAATGTTTTATTGGTTTTATGGAATTTTGTAATAACCTCCCTTCTCACATGCATGAAGGTACTTAAAAGATTTTTTTTTTTATATATTTTCGCTGGTAGTTTACTTTATATTGTTACAACTCTGGACTCAGTGTCGCTCTTTAGGGTAGGCGAGGGTCTCTCTCTATTTCCATTACTAACAAAAAAAAAAAACAAAGACAAAAATCAAACGGGGAATGCCACGTACCAAAATCGCAGCCTCCCCAAAACAAAACATACAGCACGCAGACGTGCACACCACAATCACACACGCGCGCGCGCACTCACATAAAGCCAACACACGAGGACAAAACGAACAAACAAAGGAACACAGTGGGGCACCGCCTTGGAACGGTCAGTGGCAAAAACACCACTCTGGAGCTTAAACCGGTTTATGGAGCGCACCCAACCTCACTCTTACCCCCCCATGTTCCCAAAAACCGGGACAGTTGTAAATAAAAGTAATAGCCTCCAGGTGAATCTCTTACACACGTAATGGAAACAAAAGGCATGGCATGTAAAACACAAAAATGCTCGTGTATAAAAATATAAAAAGCAAACCTTTAGAACCAAAAACGTATGTACTAAATGCCTTTTCAGAAGACAGAGCAACAAGAGAAACACCCTTAAGGGCCCGACGAAACAGGCCAGAAGACAGATATCAAAACAGTTCAGTCCTTGTAGGATTTAAAAACTGCTTATCATAGAGTCCTCCCCCTCTTCCGTCAGACACAATCAAAGAGGGAAGCGTCGTGTCCAATTGTAAACGGGTTGAACACTAAACATGCAAGCCAATTTCGGTTCTTCCTGATTGCATGTAATTTGCTATCATAACATAGCAATGACAGTTATAGTTTTGATAGCCTAAAACTGTGTATATGAAACACTGAATCATGACTTTATTTTCAGCCAGGTTCTTTCTCAACACTGAATAGAGTTGAAGAATACGAGTACATATGTTTTTAGGGATGGTGCAAGGTATGGGTGCACCAAAATTCCAGAAGTTCCCCTGCTTTCTAGGTGTTAGGTCTCCAAACGTTGCATATTTTATTTGAAAGAGAAGGGGGACCAAACAGTCGACACCAGTTTTGTAGCCTGAACAACTGAATCAGGTCTCCCCATCATAGTTTTAAAGGGTGTGTTGAATAAACATCAAAAATGGGATAAGTGCTGTTGATCTGCATGATCCATGTATCAACTGAAGGCAATAGATTGACAAGTGGCAATTTCTAACTTCCGTTTTATGAAATACATACAAGTAGAAACCCGTACTTGTTACAGGTATAACTGAAGCAGGTTTGAAAGGATCAAATTATGAATGACATAATAATACGTTATCTTTAATTTGAGAAATAATTTATAACAAAACCATGTTTTAAGGAGGTAGGTTACCTTGTTACCAGAGTAAATTAGTTGAACTGCAGCAACCTTTTGTATTTCGTGTGAGTTAATGTTTTAACTGCTACAATCTCAGTTACGTTTATCTCTGTCCCTTCAAGTACAATTTTTATCCAGGTTTGAAGTACATGACCCCTCTCCCTCCCCCAAAGGTATTTTATATTGAAAAAAGACGGATATTTAACACTTTTCAGTGTATTTTGGTTTATCAAAAGAGGATACGATGCGAAAATCGTGAAGCACAGTGCATGTTTAGTGACTGACTCCTCTACAGTTAATCGCTACGCTTTCCTATTTGATGGTGCGATGACTAAAACAAAGTGTAGGACTCCATGGTGTTTTCTCCTAAATTTTACATACAACGGATGGAGGGAGTTGAATTTTGTCTTGCAGCTTTCTTAGTCGTGCCCTTAAAAGTAAGGCTCTTGGTGCTCTGACTTCAGACAAGTTGTTGAGTACATTGGTGATGTTTTAATTAATTAATCTGGTATTTTTGCGCTAATGTTAGAGCCTTTCTCAGTGGGAATTTTATTTACATAGTATTATCTAACTTGTTGAAAATAGGGTAAGTGCGAGGTTGGCATGCCCTAAACGCGATTAAATCCCCAGTTTCCTTTATATAGGTTACTGACCGTTCCAGGGCGGTGCCCCTATTTTCAACTGGTTTTCTGTCTTGTATTGTCTGTTGCGTATGTTGTCTTGTTTGTTGTAAGCATTTTTTTCTTCCTCCTAACTCCCCCTATCGCCCCCGCCCTTCCCCTTGCATTTGCGCTCCTTTTTGCACCCCCCACCCTTTACTTTGAGTTAGTTTTAGTGGATCCCCTTTATTTTGGCGGCCTGAATCCTAAAAAACAAAGACAAATATCAAACAGGGAATGCCACGTACCAAAATCGCAGCCTCCCCAAAACGAAACCTACAGCACGCAGACGTGCACACCACAAACACACACATACACATACACGTGCACACACACAAAGCCAACACACGAGGACAAAACGAACAAACAAAGGAACACACACACATACATGCGCACACACAAGAGGTCAAAACGAACAAACAAAGGAACACAGTGGGGCACCGCCTTGGAACGGTCAGTGGCAAAAACACCACTTGGGAGCTTAAACCGGTTTATGATGCGCACCCAACCTCACTCTTACCCCCACCATGTTCCAAAGACAAGGGACAGTGTAAATAATAGTAATCCCCTCCAGGTGAATCTCAAACACACGTAAAGGAAACAAAAAGGCATGGCATGTAAAACACAAAAATGCTCGTGTATAAAAATATAAAAAGCAAACCTTTAGAACCAAAAACGTATGTACTCAATGCCTTTTCAGAAGACAGAGCAACAAGAGAAACACCCTAAAGGGCCCGACGAATCAGGCCAGAAGACAGATATCAAAACAGTTCAGTCCTAGTAGGATTTAAAAACTGCTTATCATAGAGTCCCCCCTCTTCCGTCAGACACAATCAAAAAGGGAAGCGTAGTGTCCAACTGTAAACGGGTTGAACACTAAACATGCGGTTGTCTCAAAACAGTTGGGTCGTAATCTCTTTTAATAAAACGTTTTATAATTTTACCAAATACATTTGGAAAATTACCATGACCCAAGATCTTACGAAGTTTGTAAACCACATCCCCATAAAAACGGGTTTAGAAATACCTTCTCGCAGAAGTGTCTTTAAATTACTATTGAATTTTAAAACTAAATCAGAATTACGATAGTTAAATTTAGCAAAATATTTACGCAATTTGTAATAACGGTAGCCTTGCTGAGGCTAAGGCGGTACACGATTGTTTTTTCCTGCTTATAAGGGTGCGTTTGTGTGCTTGTGAGTTTAAAGCGGGCCCTACTGTGAACCTGTATCGTACTTGTCTGTTTTTCTATGTTAGTCAGTTGGGTGTGGTTGTGTGTTTAACTTTGGTATATGAATGCCTGCGCTATTGTGGTTTACGTTGTAGTGTAGCTGTGATTAAGGAACGTAGCATTCCCTTTTTATATTCATCCTTGTTCTACTTTCCCCTTCAACTTCCTCGCCACCCCTCCCCCTTTTACCCCTTACCACTCTCTTCCCCTCTATTTATATTTGGCATAAACTTATATGTACTAGTTAGATTTTTGAAGCAACCCGTCTGTAATATTTTTCCATTACAGCTTTTTGTTGTGGGCTTACTTTGCATATGCGTGGCTCTAAGGCTTTGTTTTTGGTGCTCTGTGCTTCTGAGAAATCTACCCATACCTTTATGGGTATTTTCCATTGTTATCCGTAGAAGTCTGCATAATTGATAATTTTACTAGTATGCTCGTTAGCTTTCTAATATTAGTTTAAATTGTATATGTCGCGGGGCTCGTGTTTCCATGGTAACGCATTTTCTCTCATTTTTAAACAATTATGTAAACTATGATAACGGGTTTTTCGACGGCTTCTGTGCCATTCTGCTAGTGACCAACATGGAATATTTGGGTAATATAATAAGCAAAATACCAAGCACTTTACATGGTATCCTAGATTTCTTAAAGTTTAAAGTAACCATGGCAACAGAGATGTTTAAAATGACATATCTTGCTTTTTGTCGTTATTTCTTATACATATTATTAAATAAAATTATCTTTCTTGTTGATGTAGCTTTAAAACATCTTATTTCTAACGTAATTAATATTTTCATATTATTTGCATTTATCTAAACAAATTTCACAGCTTAAAATACGGGTCTTCCTCCACCATTAAAGCTGGAAAGTCGCCATATGACCTAAAATTGTGTCGGTGCGACGTTAAACTCAACAAAATAAAAATAAATAAATAGCTTAAAATACTTACAGCCGTACCCCTCGTCTGACATTTTTTATGGAAAAATAGTTCTGCATGCGGTTATTATTCTCATGGATATTGTTGAAATGCAAATAAAAAGTCGAAGCTGTGTTCCTTAAATAGACCAGTGTCAACGCTTTTGAATTTTACATTTAGATATAGAGGTAACGGGCTTCGTTTCCATGGTAACATCAATTTAATTTAAAGAAACACAATTTTCTACTGAAACTTGATTAATTTTAGAACTTAGTTTTAGTATATAAGTATCAAATTATCAACGGAAACTAAAATGAATGAATAAATGAGTTGGGTTTTACGGCGAATCGACACAAAAAGGTCATATATCGCCGAGAAAAAGTCAAACGGGTTACGTTAATTGTAAAGCTTAGTTACATAAAACCATAAAAGTAAAAATATATATACATATATATTGTAAAACTCATTTGCAAACATAAAATATGTAACAGTTGTGAATAAAAATCAAATAAGGTTCAGATTTTATGATATAAGCCGATTTGTTGCAAAAATTGTAATATTTTGTCGGCAGGAATTTGCTCAAACAATTCCTTTAACGATTCAACATTATAGTATAAATTGCGCTGTGGATCGAAGTCTACACAGTCGATTAAAACATGTTTAACAGTAAGCGGTGTTTGACAGGGTACACATTCAGGTTGATCTTCATTGTTAAGAAGATATGAATGAGTCAACCGAGTATGACCTATTCGGCAACGAGAAAGGATGACCTCCTCCTGCGAACAGATCTATTTCCTTGGGGCCATTCACCTAAGTAGGTTTAATCTCACGAGTTTATTGAACGGAGCATTGTTCATGAGGACTGCCATTTAGTTAAAATATATTTGTTGATATTTGACCTAAATCAGTATATGGTAATTTCAATTTAGATTGATTTAATGAAAGTGATTTCTTTGCTACAGTATCAGCATCTTCATTTCCATAAATACCAACATGACTAGGAATCCAACAGAATATGATGGACTTTTTAAAAGATAGTTCATGAACCATGAGAAGAATGTTTTGAACGAGAGGATTTTCTGTATTACGGTTGTGGATTGATTGTAATACAGAAAGTGAGTCGGAAAAGATGATAAACTTTTCTTCATTATATTCTGAAATAAAATTAAGGGCCAAATCAATAGCTTTTGCTTCTGCTGAAAATATAGTAGCGTTATTTGGCAAACGTAATCTTGATTGATGCAGATGGCTAACGGCGGCACATCCAACCTTTGAATCGTCTTTTGAACCATCTGTATAAATTGAAAAATGATCTTTGTAAGTCGACTTGATTTCATTGTATTTGGACTTGAATATTTCAGGGTTTGTTTCAGACTTTTTCAAGACGGTTTTCATATCAAAAAGAACTGTTGGCGAATTAAGAGTCCATGGCGGTGTATTCAGAACTAAGTTTTCTTTTATGTCATCAAATTCAAAATCAGTTTCCTTCATAGAATTGTTGATGCGAAATCCAAAAGGTTTAATTTGTTTTGGTTTTCTGTCATACGAATCGTGGTATTTGGGTTTAAATATGATTTTATGAGCAGGATTGGATTTGTTGGCAGCTACCCTCAGAGCATATTGCAATGACAGTTTTTCACGTCTCGTGTAAAGGGAGGGTTCGTTTGCTTCAACATACAAACTTTCAACAGGCGATGTTCTAAATGCGCCAAGAGCAATACGAAGACCTTGATTATGGATAGTATCCAACATTTGTAAATACGATTTCCTGGCTGAACCATAAACAACACAACCGTAATCTAGCTTGGATCTAATCAAAGCTCTATAAAGTCTTAACAAAACCTTGCGATCTGCTCCCCAATCAGTATTTGAAATTACCTTTAAAAGATCCAATGATTTCAAACATTTGGCTTTCAGGTATTTTATGTGTGGTATAAAAGAAAGCTTTTTATCAAATATAACACCAAGAAATTTTACTTCGTCAACAACGGGTATTTTTGTACCATTTAGAAGAAGTTCAGGGTCACAATGTTGTTTCCGTAATGACAAAAGTGGACACACTGAGTTTCGATTGGGAAAATTTAAAACCATTTTCCATGGCCCAAGTCTGAACTTTATTCAAACCATGCTGTAATTGGCGTTCAATCGTACGCATATTTTTTGAACGATAACATATTAGAAAATCATCAACATATAATGAACAATCTGTCCCTGGTGACAAACATTTCACAATATTATTGATTTTGATGCTAAAAAGTGTGACAGATAAAATCGAACTTGTGGAAACTCCTTGTTCTTGCTCAAAAGAGTCAGAAAGGGTAGAACCAACACGCACTTTAAAATTGCGATCTGATAAAATTGCGATATAAATGCTGGAAGACGACCTTTTAAACCTAAGTCGTTAAGATCGTTCATATACCATATTTCCATGTAGTGTCATAGGCTTTTTCTAAATCGAAGAAGACAGACACTAATGCTCTTTTTTAACAAATGCATCACGAATAAAATTTTCCAGCCGAACAAGATGATCAGTTGTGCTGCGCTGTTTGCGAAAACCGCTTTGAAAGTTTGTAATTAGGCCTTGAGATTCAAGATACCAAACTAGTCTAGAATTGATCATACGTTCTAGAGTTTTACATAAACAACTAGTAAGGGCAATCGGTCTGTAATTACTGGGGTTAGTGCTATCTTTCCCGGGTTTTGGTATTGGAATAACTATAGCTTCTCTCCAGGAATCTGGAAAAATGCCAGTTTTCCATGTTATGTTATAAATTTCAAGTAGGAGGTCTAATGATTCTTGTGGTAAATGTTTTAAAAGTTGATAATGAATTTGGTCTGGGCCAGCTGCAGTATCATGACATTTGTCTAAAGAGTCAAACAATTCTGTGAGCGAAAAAGGTTTATTATAATCTTCATCATTATTCGAATCAAAATTTAAAGGTTTACTTTCTTTATTCGATTTATGTTTGAAACCTTTTATCATAATTGTTGATGAAGAGTTTTTTGAAAAAGTTTCACCAAGTGTTATTGGCAATGTCCTCGTTGCTAGATGCAATAGACTGGTCTGATTTTGTAGATGAGAAAATTTGAAGTTTTTCCTTTCCACTTATTTTGCGAATCATTTCCCACACTTTTTTAACCGATGACCTAGAATTAAGTTTTGAAACGTATGAATGCCATGACTTTTTCTTTGCTTGTTTTATAGTTCTACGAGCTTTTGCTCTCAGAATCTTAACTGATTGTAGATTTTCTTTTGTCGGCCGTATATTGAACTTTTTAATGGCCGCTCTACGTTTTCGAACAGCGGTCTTACAATCATCATTATACCAAGGCTTATTTTATGTTTACCATTTCTTGAAGTTTTAGGAATGGACTTGTCAGCAATATCGGACAGAAAGAACTGAAAACCGATCAATAGGATCATAAAAATTAGTAAAATTCTCCAAAGTCAAATCATTTTTACATAAACGTTTCAAATTGCTTCCAGTCAGCTTTATTAAATTTGAAGCATGAAGGGTGGTCTGATGGCAGATTAGAAGTATTTGAAATAATAATTGGAAAATGGTCACTACCATGCAAGTCATCCAGTACTTGCCATTCAAAATCAAGAGAGATGTTCGGTTGACCAAATTGTCAAATCAAGTGAGGAAAAGTTACTGTTGCAGGATGAAGATAAGTTTTGGATTTATCATTCAATAAACAGAGGGCATTTCTTTCAATAAAAGTTTCAATAATTTGACCTCTAGGGTTGCTGTCAGAACAGCCCAAAATTCATGATGACCATTAAAATCTCCCACAAGCAAAATGGTTGTGGTAAATTGTTTTATAAGATCATCAAGATCTTCAAGATTTAGTTTAAATTTGGGAGGTATGTAAATCGAACAGATAGTAATTGGTCGATGTAATGTTACATTAATTGCAACTGATTGGATACTTGTATTTAGAACAATTTGTCTGTGCGGACATGCATTATCAATAATAATAGATGTACCACCAGAAGCTCTATCAGTGTTAATATTTATGAAGTTGTACACTGAATAATTTTTGAAAGCTATTTTGTCCGTTTCTTAAAAATGTTTCATTAAGGCACATAAGTGAAGGATTATATTTTGATAAGAGAAGGAGAATTTCATTATAATTTGCTTTAAGTCCACGGCAATTCCACTGGATAATTTTACTTTTCATTTACAATGGCAAACAAAAGTTGAACGACTGGTATATTAAAGTATTAGTGTTGCATTGATTCAGGAGTTGGGAACCTTTTGATCTTCCCCTCCTTTGTGCTGGTTTAAACTGGGCGGAGCAGATAATGGCGGATCGTCATCATCCTCCCCCGTCAACCGGTTCAAATCAAGAGGGAACCGGTTATGGGTTTGTATGGGATCATTTGATCCCTTTCCAAACCCATCAGTTTTCAAATCAATTTTTTGTTTGGGTGTTTGACTCACCCCACGTTGATTAGTAGTTGATGTAGCATTTTGTTTTGACGATTGTGAACTTGCGTAGTTTGGAACATTTTGTACAGCTGGTGGTAGCCTTGGTTTAGCAGCTGCATTTTGAACTGCTGGTGTCTGAACAGGTTTTGCTGGAACGTTTGGCTTTTTGTTTTGAGCATTAAGAACGGGCACAGAATCAGTTTGCGTAGACGCATCAATACATTGAGTTGATTTGTTTGAGGTAGATTTTGTTATGGAAGAATATGTTGTTGTTAGTGATGGTGGCATAAATTTAGCATTCGCAATTCGTCTAGCCTCAGGAAATCCAATGCCCTGTGTGAACTTGACATTGAGGACCTCCTTTTCGATCCTCCATGTCTTGCAGTCGCGAGACCTGGCCGAATGTTCTCCCCGCAGTTCACACAACACAATGGACCCTTGCACCTGTCAGGCTCATGAGAGAAACCGTTTTGTTTACATTTATGACATATGAATTCGCCTTTGCAGTTAGTAGTTATATATATGGGGGTGCGAGAACACTTTTGACCCAACTTAATTTTAACCCTTGACCTAAACCGACCAATGCTGACCAATTTCAACAAATTTAAAACAAATTTAAAACAAATTTTAACAAATTATTGTTAAAACCTATAGTAAAATATGATTAAAGATAATTTTAAACACTTCCACCAAATATTTGCCAAAATCCTGCCAAGTGGCAGCAATGTGGCAGTCGCTCCCAACTTGACAAACTTTTGGCAGAACGTTGGCAAACACAAATTCAACCAATCAAAAGCCTGCCATTTTTCTGCCAAGTGGCAGCAATGTGACAATGTCTGCCAACTTGGCAAACTTTGGCAGATTATTTTTATTGAAAATGTAACTTATTTGATCTTATTTTGAATTAATAACTACATTATTAGTCTTTAAATAATTTTAAATACATTTGATATAGATGAGTTTACAAAATAAAATATATTGTTTGAAAGAAAGAAGATTTACTGATAATATAAATCCTCATTATGTTACAACAAAAAACGGGAGAGAAAAATGATAAGGGCTACTTGTTCATCTTGTGGAAAAATGAAATCAAAGTTTGTTAAAAGTACAGGGGGTAATTTAGATATTCACAAAGCAATGTTACCTTTATTACCTAAGAAAGGTTTAACACTTCCAGGATATAATTATTGTGGGCCAGGAAATCCCCTAGATAATGGACCCCTGTCAATGAACTGGATGCAGTATGTATGGACCATGATTTTTGCTATGACTCAAGACTAAGTAAAAGTGAATGTGACAAAAAATGCTTCCAATTTAAATAAAACTAAATCAAAAACATTTGGAGAAAAGATTGCAAAAACATTTAGTTGTGAAACCCATAAGTAAAACAAAATACAAATTGGGCTGGGACAAAAGTCAAAAAACGGGAAAAGGGGGTAGAGCAAACTTTTATACCCCAAAATAAATTGGAGCGATGAATTAGCAGAAGAATTACACAAACCAATTAAAAGAAAATTTAGGAAACGAAGAGTGATAGTTAATGAATTGATGATACTTGGTCAGCTGATTTAGTTGACATGCAAGCTTTTTCAAATATAATAAAGGAGTAAAGTACTTGTTAACCGTTATTGATATATTTAGTAAATATCCTTGGGTTATTCCATTAAAGAATAAAACTGGAGAATCTGTTACTGAAGCATTTGAAAAAATAATTTCTGAAGGACGATTACCAGTAAATTTATGGGTAGATGAAGGAAAAGAATTTTATAATAAAAAGTTTGAATCATTTTTGAATAAAAATAAGATTAATATGTACCATACATTTAATGAAGGAAAGGCTGTAGTAATAGAAAGATTTAATAGAAGTTTAAAAAGAATAATGTGGAAATATTTTACAGCAAATAACACTTATACTTATTTAGATAATTTGCAGGATATGGTTGATAAATATAACAAAACAAAACATTCTAGTATAAAAATGACACCAACCGAAGCTAGTAAAAACTTAAATAAAGGTACTGTTTACTTTAATTTATATGGTGATTTAAAGATACCAAAGAGTAAAGCAAAATTTAAAATTGGTGATCGAGTTCGTTTAAGCAAACTTAAAAGACATTTTGAAAAAGGATATACACCAAATTGGACAGAGGAAATATTTATAATTTATAAAATTAGTAATACAAAATCCCAGAACATACACTATTAAAGATTTAAATAATGAAATAGTTCAAGGTTCATTTTATGAACAAGAACTTTTACCTACTACACAAGAAGTTTTTAGAATAGAAAAAGTTATTAGACGAGACTATAAGAAAAAACAAGCTTTAGTAAAATGGAAAGGTTTATAGTGAAAAATTTAATAGTTGGGTACCATTTAGCGATCTTGAACAAATTTAATTTAGAAATAAAAAGTTTAATTATATAAATGAGCAATAAAAAATCTAATTTCTAATAATAATGGAATAGAAAACAATAGATCAATTAATTATTCACTTAACTAAACTAGCTGCTGCTTACAGAAAAAGTTATAAATTTTGTGGGAGAGTAAATACTGGATTATATATTACAGCAGGTATTTTTGGTTGTTCAGCTGCATTAGTACTTGTTCCAGCTTTTCCTATATTTGTAGCAGTTGCTGGCGCTGTTCCATCAGTAATTACCATATTTACTAACAGACTAAAACTTGACGACAAGAAATTTTTTTAAAAATCACATCACCACAAAATAAAACAACTTATAACAAAAGCACGGATCGGAAAAGTAAATAAAGAAGATCCAAATAAAGTTATTCAGGATATTTTTACAATACTATTAGAAATGCAGAAAGAAAAAAATTATTCAACACCTCTTGAAATGCATATGAAGGAATTTAAACTTAACGGATATAAAAGTAAAAAAGAAGAAGAGTTATATTAACTTTAACTTTAATTAAAGATTTTTTCTATAAGTATTTTATATAAATGAGAAAAATTATATCAGTTGAAGGTAATATTGCATCAGGAAAAAGTACGTTTTTAGATATTATTAAAGAATATAATCCTAATTTTAATATAATTCCAGAACCAATTCACGAATGGCAAAATGTTATGGACTCTGATATAATTCATATAACCTTTTGAACTTGCTGCTAAAGAACCTTCCAAATATTTATTTCCTTTTCAGCTAACAACTTTAAACAGTCATATAAAAATGTTATCTTTTGCTAAACAGTTTGATGGTGTTTCTGTCCTTGAACGTTGTTATTTAACTAACAGTAACGTTTTTACAAAACAACATCACGACAACGGTGTTATAAATGACCCGAGTGGGGCAGTATACAATCTTTTCTTAACTGATCATATTATAAAACCATATGGAAAAAAACCCAATTGATGGATTTGTTTATGTTAAAACCGACCCAGAAATATGTTTTAAAAGACTTCAAAAAAGAAACAGAACGGAAGAAAACAAAGTTGGTTTAGATTATTTAGAAAACCTACACAAATTACATGAAGAATGGTTTAACAGAATGTTTCAAGAGGTATTAAATTTTAACAGTTGATAACAATTTAGAAAAAATGACTTTAAAATCTTATTCAAAAGATATAGATAATATAAAAAAATTTCTCAAATCAATATAATTTCATTAGGTGCGTTTTAAGATTTTTTTTTATAAGTATATTTATATATAGATGGTTAATAGAAAGGTAGATAGAATGATTATGCCAAAATTATCTAGCACTCTAGGAGAAATATGAATCCAGATGAAAATTCATATAAGAAAGTTCTTAAAAGAAGAAATGTTATTAAATACCGGTTAAATCAAATAGTTAGCGATGAATATAAAAATCATGTCATTGATAAATTACAAAATGTTATAGATCCTTATCTTCGTAAAAGAACTTTATTTGAATGGGACTGTGGTTGTCTATTAATGAAGAAGAAAATGCTGAAAGATTATGTGATTGTCCCAGACCAAATAATATTCGAAACAATCTAAAAAAGTTATTGCAACCGATTGTGACACTAATGAAGAAAAAACATATAAAAGCACTTATGCAGCATCAAAGACCTTAATATTAATTCAGGGTTAATAACAATGTGCTGCAAAGGAAAAAACAAGTTAAAAGTGGAATATCAAAAACCAGCGGAAAAAGATATAAATTTAAATATTTTAATTCATCTTAAAGATAATTTAAAACTTTATTTATTTTATTATTTTTTTAATTATTTTTTCCTTAGTGATTTTTTTTCTAAATATAATGTATAGATGGAAATCGAGAGATCTACAAAACAATATTATAAGAAATTTGAAATTAAAATTACATATAGACAAGATCCAAAAAATCAATTATATTTAACTATAAACGACTCTTATGAAATACTTAAATCTGAACTTAAAACTTTAAAAGGTATAAAAATAAATGTTGTTTTAAAAATAACTTTTGCAAAAATGGATAAAACTGATACAATATATAAATCAGCTTATTTTCAATCTGTGACAGGAAAGGCCGTACCGGCGACAGTAACCATCAGAACAAATCAACACCCTTTACAATATTTACAAATTTATTTACAAAAGATGATTATTTACAATGAATAGATGTGAAAAGAAAAAAAAAACGGATTATAAGAAAGAAAAAAAAAAGAAAGTTCAGTATCTCTAGATACAAAAAGTTCTTATACTTCCATTCTAATCTGACGTGACACAGGTCTTTAATGTAATTGTGAACTTTAAGTAGCACAAACAAAACATAGCTTCTAAATTCAAAATACAGTCCCTTTAAACCGTGAATACGTTGATTCCGTGTTGGCTCCCTATGGTGGTAGGTGATTGCATCCCTGAGCTGACTTCAGAGGATAACAAAACATCTGTCTTTGCGGTTACGGCACAACCATGGGACGTAAGCTCTGCGCTGGGAATATTCACATCCAGGCGAGTGAAGACAAGTGAACCTCGGGCATTGTACTTCCGGGTTATGACATCACCAGGAAAAATCGTCTGGCGGAAGAAGCTAAAATATATAACATATGGTAGCACCATAGCAAAACAAATAAGTCAGGGCATATAGCTGCTCCTTGGGTACACCATACCTCCGTAGGCTCCCATAATAATACGTGCTACTTATACAAAATATATGTGCTACTAAGTTTCAAACGTCACATGATTAAAATACGTCACTTATTACTTCCATTATTACCAAAATTAATTACTTACTTAAAAGACTAAAGTTAAGTATGAAAAAGATATGAAAAGTATATGATGAAACATTATTAGATACGGATATGATAAACTGCAGCTATTATTTACAACTACAAATTAACAAAATTCAATGTAATCAAAACGTTATATGAGAGTTGGCATCCATATAATATCTAATGCCATACACTACAACGGACATTAATTAGATGTGCTATAGACTGGCACACAATTACAAATTACATAATATATTACAAACATGGCACTAGACTTGCCATATAGATTTATACATAACATACAATGCAGTAATGGCATTCCATAATAACGAAATGTTTGACATAAGTTTTTGAAAAACAGTGCTTTACAATTATCATGTACAAATTTCAGTACAAATTTAACATCTTAGATAAATGAAACATTTAGATTCCTCTTTCCAAATAATTTACAAAAGTCTGAAAAATTTAATAAATCATCCTGACATACCGAAACTAGCTAAAATCATATGCCGAAAAGTAAATGTTACAGAATTCTGTAGAATGAACAAAATTTACCAAATAAAAATCGTAATGCAAAAATCATACAAAAATCTAACAAATAAATTTCTTACCTCGATCGAGCATACATTTTCTAGCAAGAAAATAATTCAGACATAGATTCGTCTATAAAGTCGTAAAGGTGGTGTGGCAAGGATATCTAGTCCGTCTATTTAAAGGATAATGTCCCGCCAAATACTAAATTTCATGGGATTCACGGCTAAGCCGTGAGCTATGATATTGTCATTTTCACGGGATTCACGATATAGCCGGGAAATCTAACTACTTTGGCGCGAATTTAAATTGACAATTTGAGGCCCATTATAGTGGTTTTGGGGATAAAAACATAAATTTCTGAAGTTTATAAAATATCAACTTTCTTATTACTGAACAGAAACAAT
>NW_026460657.1:0-10989 GCF_021730395.1 Mercenaria mercenaria | reverse complement strand
CTAAAAAGAAAATTACTTTTAACAGGTACGAAAAAAGAGTGCTGCTATTTATACTTTTAAATTTCTTCTATTTCATATAAAGGCTTGTTACACTTAAAAAAGCAATTTACGCACATTTATTTAAAAGTAATTTTTTTGTGCGAAGTAAATTTTCAACCTCATTTGACCTTTTGACCCTTGGTCGGCTGGTCAATCCCGGGCCAATTTAAAAATCCACAGGATTTTTGACAACCCCTTTGTGAAAAACCTTGGGTTTGATAAACCGAAAAGTCCCTGGGAAGCTTTAACTTCCAAAAATTACTAAAGAAAATACTTTTTTTAACTTTAAAAATTCTTAAAAAGCCTTAAAAAAAAATTTTAAACCCCCGGACCAAAAAAAAAAATTTAAAAATAGTTTTAGCCCCGGAAACGATTTTGGGGTTTTTCCATTTTTGAAATTTCGCAATATTGAAACACCCGGTTACGATTTGTTTTTCAATACACATAACATTCTTTACTTTTTTAAAGGGATTAAAACGAAAAAAGGGGAAATTTTTAAACAACTGAAATGTAAGTTTTTTTTTTTTTATTTTTTTTTTTTGTTAACAAGCTTAGGGTGTGTGTTGGGGTTTAACGCCCTTTTTTCAATTTTTTTCCCAAGTCATAAAAAAACGACAGGGGCCCTCTTGTGCAGTGAGCACAATGCCCAACTTTATTTTGTTTGCCCCCAACTGGGAAATATACCCCCGTAGACACGTGGCATGATACCCCACCAGTCCTAGCACTACCCCCATAATGCTGAGCCCCCAAGTGGGGAAAGCTGTTTGGGGCCTTTTTAAACCGCTTTGGTATAAATGGGGCCGGGGTTTGGGGAACCCAGACCTCCCGCACTTAAAGGGCGGACGCTCCCCCCTTTGGGCTCCCGAGGGGGTTTTTTAACAAGTTTAAAGAAAAAAAATTATAGTTTAACCCCTTTCCCAAGTTTTTATTATTTACTATTTATACGTTGTAGAATAAGAAAGTTGATAGGGGTTTTTAATTTTATTTTGTTTTTTTTATGGGGAAATTAAAGGAAATTCTACAAAGATATTTTACCAGACGAATTAAAACGTGAAAAATCCAAGACTTTATAAAGACAACGAACTTTTTAACACAAAAAAATCATCGGAAAAATTTCAAGAAAAGAATGTTAACCATAACAGGGTTGAATATCATAATTTTTTAAATGTTTTAGAAAAATCAACCTTTTTGGTATCCCATACTCAAGCATGGTTTGAATTTCATAATACTTTCTGTTTTTTTAGAATCACTAAACCCGGGTTTGAGTATTTTCATAGGCATTGCATGATTGAATATCTTTTAATTTTTTATGTTAGAAAATCACTCAACCATGGGATTATCCCATTTCATACAAAAGATTTAAATGTTATGATATTTTGATTTTGTTGAAATCACCCCAACCTTTTTTGAGTATCCCCATGGGCATAGGCTGATTAAAATATACGCTTTTGGGGGGTAGTAGGGAAAATATAACGTTTAGGGGTCATTTTTGAAAGTATAAAAGAATATTATTTTTTTGTTTCATTTTAACCCTTTTTTATTTAAAATAATTTAAAAATTTGTTTGTTCATTATGTTTTACTTTTTTTTACCCAGGGGTTTTATACAATAAATCATAAATTTTTTAATACCTTTTTTGGTAACTTTTTTAATGAAAAATAAAAAATAAAAACCCAAAAATGTTTTGTTTTGTTTGAATTTATGTTTTATATTAAACCCCAAGGTATATTATAAAATCACGTTTTTTTTGGTTCATCCGATTATATAAAATTTGATGAAACTATCCCCCAAAAAGCGAAAATTTTACTTCTGTGTTTGCCGAACGTCTGAGGAGGAATTTTTAAATTTCATTTCCCTTTTTTTAAAGAAAAATTTTTTTTTTTTTTCTTATACTAATATTAACTAAATCAGTGTCAAAGTCCTCAGCTTTTTATATTTACATTATCAAATACATCATATATCCCAAAGGAATTGAAATGATTTTTTCACTTTTTCCCCTTTTTCTAAAAAATAAAATGTGATATTGGGCTTTTAACCCGGGTTTATTTGGTTCACCGGGGCCCTGGCCCCCGGTAAAAAAATTTTAATATTTTTATATACTTTCCGGATTTTTTAACTTTAAACACCCCACTCAAAATAAATTTGTGCAAAAATTTTTATATTTTTGGGTTTGTGTTTAAAAAATCCATAATCTACAAAAAATTCCGGGTTTTAAAAATTTAAATGCATTTAAATAGTTCGACCGGTATTTTTTTTCATATTTTAAATATATCCAGGCACCATCAGGGTTTTTTAAAATACTTTTTCTTTTTAGAAATTCATAAAGAGTTTTTTTATAGTTTTCAAAGAGAAACCTTCAGTCCCATTTCCCCTCTAGCCTTTCTTCTATTTTCCTGTCTTTTTTTTAAGTTGAAGAATTTTTTCCCGCTAAATCAAAATTCCGTTTTGTTTGGGGCAACTTCAGAACCCAGATAGATTGTAAACCCGGATTCTTTTTTTCTAGCAAAATTGGTTTCTTGTTTTAAAAAAAAAATTTTTACTTTTGTAATTTTTTGGGGTATTAGGGGAAATTTTCTCCACATTGGGCGGTTATTTTTTTAAAGTTTTAAACGAAAATTACTTGAGTATTAGCAGTGATTGTTTCCCCTTGTTTAGCTGATTTTTTTTAAAACTACAGAGCCCCAAATCATTTATTTTTTTTTAAATTTTTATCTTTTAAATTTTTAAATTTTAAATGTATTTTTAAATTTCTTTTAATATCTTTTTGAAATTTTAAACCCTTTTAATTTTATTTAAACTCTTCGTACTTTTTTATTGTGATGTGATCGACTTTTTAAATCATGTTTCAAGTTTTTTTCCTCAAATTTTCTAGCTGATTATTAATTATTTTAAATTTTGGTTTCAGTATTGCGAAATTAACTCTCCTTTTTTAAAACGATTTTTCAACTACAGAGCCCAAAATTTCTTTTTTTTTTTTTTTAAATTTGGGATCATTTTTTTCCCCCAAAAAATATCTTTTTGAAATTTTTTTTTGTAATATTACTTAATTCTGCAAAATTTTAATTGGGAGGGTTTTAAAAATTTTTTAAACTAATCCAATTTCAAATTTGTTTTTTTAAAGTCATCATTTTGAATTGAGTTTTTTTTTAAAAGGTTATTAATGCTGGCCCATGATCATCCCCCTCTTTGTGAAGCCCCTTTTTCCCAATTTCAAAATTTTAATTTTTGAAAGGTTTTTTTGAAAAAAATTCAAATTAAATCTTTATGTTTAATTTTCAGTTTCAGTATTTAGTTTATTTTTTTTCGGTTCTGATTTTTTAACTGATACATATTTTGTAACTTTTCTCAGCTTCAAAAAATTTTGTCTTTTAGTTCTTCATGTTTAATCATACAATTTTTTAATTCTTAAATTTGGGTGAAAAAAATTTTGTTTAAATTAATCGAAAAACTTCTTTTTTTTTTGTAAACTGCAAATCAGATTTTTTTTAAATTTTCTTTAATAGAATAAACCCAAATAGTTTCCCCATTTCTTCTTAAATTTTTTCCCTTTTAAATTTGGGTTTAAATTTAAAATAATGAATTCTTTTTAAAATCTTTTGTTAATTTTTAAATATTCTTTATTTTCTATTTTAAAGGTTTGTTTTAAAAGTTTTGATGTTAAAGATTATAGTCATCTATTACACTTTGAATTTTTTTAAAAACATAAATGCTTGAAACAATTTCGGTGGATTTATCTGGATTTCCCAGGTTAATTTTTTTTTACCTCCCATATTTAATGCTCTGTTTATTTTGTTTTTTAATTCCTTTTTTCTGTGAAGATATGATTCCATGTCCTTTTTTAAGCTTTTTTTTATTTTTTTTTTTAGTAGCATTAAACACTTAAATCAATATCAAAAATTTTAAATTTACTTTTTACTGTCAGGGTTTATTTAAATTTTTTTAATCAAATTTAAAAAATCCCAATTTTATAATTAAATTTTATATTACCATAAATTTTTTCTTAAAAAATTCCTTGGTTTTTTTCCCAAATATAAGAAATCATATTTTTGAAATTTTTTTTTCAAATTTGCAAAAATATCAAGGGTTTAAATTTTTTTTCATCCCCAAATCCTATTAATTTTTCCCTTTTACCCGGACTTTAAAAAAAATATAAAGTGAACAGTTTTAAACCGAATATCCTTGGTGTTTTATAGTAAAAACTGCTTAAATAAAAAAAAAAAACAGTTTTTTTTTGGCGTCCTTGAATAAATAAATTTTTTTATTTTATTTTTAACCTTTTTTTTCTTCACAAAACAATCAACAAATATTACTACTTTTTGTTTTTCTGATTTTAAGATTTCACAAGGTTCAATTTTTGGGCGGGGTCAGCTGAATAATTTTAAGTATTTCAGTATTTTTTTGGATTCTAATTTTAAACTTTTTTTGCAATTTTTGGTTTTTTAAATTGTTTAAATTAAAACTTGATATTTAGTTGTTCTAGGTTTTTTTTGCATATAAGTTTAAATTTTTCATAAATATAAGAGGTTTTTGAAGTATAGCATTAAGGGATTTTTTTTTTCCCGATCCTGACATCCACATATTTAAAATTCTAAAACAAGAATTGGCCTTTTTAAAGGGGAAAATTTTTAAAGTTATTGGATTTATCATTTTTTTTATCATAATTTTTGGAAATTTCCCTTTATTTTAATTTTTACATTTTTTACAATATCTTTCATTATCTTTTCATTATTTTACTTTTTTTTACTTTTTTCTTTCATTTTTTATTAAAAAGCAATCAAAAATAAATGAAATGGGGTAATAAAAAAAAATTTTTTTTGGGGAAAAAATGAGAAATTTTTTTAGAGAAGAAAAAATGAGAGAAAAAAATAAAAAAGCTACAAATCGGGGTATGTATACTGAAATTTATAAGCCCAAATTTCGGAAAAAAAAAGAAAAAACAAAAAGAACAATTTTCCAAATCAGTTAAAAACATTACCTGGAAAAAAACAACCCAATTTTTGCGTTATTAGGTGTGAAAAAGAAAAAACATACAAACCCTACCGGGGGTACCCCAGCTTTTTCAAGAAAACCCAAAACCAATTACAGAGTCTCCCTTTAAGATGAAGACCTGTTGAGGGGAAATTTTAAAAATGGGTGGGAAAAAAAACATGAAAAAGATTTGAATGCGGTTTGGATCCCATGTTTTAAAAAAAATAGGGGTATTCCAAACCGTCTGAAATGTTTGACTTTTTTTCTGCGATGAACTAAAACCTAATAAAATATATGAAGGGCACAGTCCAAAAAAAACTTTGGTTTAAAGTTATACGGGGAAAATTGTGAAGCTAAAAGGTTTTTGATAGTAGCAAATAAGATCAAAAAATCCATATAAACGAGAAATAACAAAAGAATTAAAAATAAACAAAACGAATGGTAAAATTTTCAAAAAACGGTTGATAAATACTTTTTTAATTTTTTGCTCCCATATTTAGTGGGGGCAAGGAATAAAACATCAAAACCCCTAAAAAAGTTTCACCAAAGGACAATTTTGGTAATTTAATTATTAACTTTAAAAAAACTTTATGGCCCAAAAAAGTTTAAATTCTAAGGATAGAATAACTGGAAAAAAGTCATTAACACTAAAGTTATTTATTTTTTTTTAATTTATTTGATTAATAAAAGATATTAAAAATAAGAAAAAAATTTCCAAATTTATTCAATAAAATATTTAAAAAAATTAAAAGAAAAGTCAGGATTACCTTTTAAAAAAAGATCTATGAAATTTTAAAAAAATAATTTAAGGACAAAGGGTTTTGACGGGTTTTTCCAGGGAATCCAAAAAAATTGGTTAATGACTTGGAGTTTAAATTTTTGGGTTTTAATTTTTTGCTGGGAAAAAATAATGGGAAAAACTAAAAAAAGAAGGAAATTTAAATAATTGATTGGGAAATATTAAAAATGAATTTTTCTTTTACCAGAAAAAAACATGGGAAAAGTTATATAAAAAATTTTTTTCTTTAAATATTAAATGGAACAAAAAAAAAGTATTAAGTTTGAAACAGTTTTAAAAATAATCAAAAAAAAAACCGAGTGATTTTACAATCAGATTTTTGTTTGTTCTTTAAATTTTTGTAAAAATAAAAAATTTTTTTGTTGGTTTGGAAAAGTATTAACCCCTAGGGCCTAATTTTTGGCAAAAATAATAGTGAGAAATTTACAAAAAAAAAGAATTCGTTTTTAATAATGGTAAGGATTGGAAAGATTTTAAAATTTACAAAAGGGTTTTTTACAGTTCCCAAAAAATTAATTAAAATTTTAAATTGGGAAAACATTAATAAGGAATGGTGATTATGAATTTGATAAATTTAGAAAAATTTCTCCCCAAAAAGTTTGGAATTTGGGTTTAAGTATTTAAGATTTTTTATTTCAATTAAAAGATAATTTTTTTGTTGGATTTTTTGGGGGAAAAAAACCAAAATTTTTATACATTGCTTGATTTGGGGAAAAAAAAATTAGACAAAACTGAAAGGGGGAAAAACAACACCAAAAATAACAACTCTGTGGAACAATTTACATTCATTGTGGGTCTTATTGATAATTCACTTTTTTGATGGTAATTTCAGCGATATTTCTATGCTTTAAGGTTTCTGCAGATTTTAAAAAGAGCTTAACCCTTTTTCAAAAGAACCCCAAAGAGTTGGATAATTTTTAAAATTTAATTTAAAATATTATAAATTCAATTGAATATATATTTCAGTTTTATTTTTGGGAAAATAATTAATTTTAATGAGGGTTTAAACAAATTTTTCACTAATTTTTTTAAAAAAAAATTTTAAATTTAAAAAAAAAGTTTTTAAAATTTTTAAAATTTAGTTTTTTATAATGTAAAAAAAGTTTATGATAAAAAAAAAGGAAATTTTTTTTGTTTATGCTCACCAAAGGGGAAGAAAACAAAAACGGAACAGGTATCTTTGACACTTTTAAAGAAATTGCTTTCAAACGGAAATTGCTCTTTAATTACACAGCTGAAAAAAAGCTTTGGAAACCGCGGGAAAAACAGCACTTTTGGGGGAAAATGGAAAAAAAAAAGGTTGGAACAGAAGTTTGGGAAAATTTTGCTGCAAACTAAAATTTGAAAAAAAATTAAAAAAAAACCTGCCCGGCGTTGGTAATTTAAAATTTTTTAAGGGAAATTTCAAAAAAAAAGAAAAAAACAGTAAAAATAATAATAAAAAAAAATAAAAAAAATAATAAAAAAAATAATAAAAATAATGATTAAAAGAGGAGGATATTTATATGAGAATAAATAGAATATTGTCAGGATCTTTGGGGCTTTAAACTCGTGCGGAACTTCAGCTCAACAAAAAAATTTTTTAAAAGATTAATTTTAAAAAATAAATTTTAAAATTTAAAAAAAAATAAAAAAAATAAATAATATATACATGTTTTGAAAAAAAAGAATATTGGGGAAAGATTTTAAATTAACTCCTATTCAATTTTGATCAGCTTAATATTTTGTCCTGGGAAAAACAAAGTTAAACAACAAAAAAAAGGGGTATCACTTACAATTAATGAAAGAAGTTCATATTTTGATTGGTTTTAATGGTTTTTTTTGAAGTAAGTTTTAAAATAAATAAGCTTGTAAAAGGTAATAATTATTGGGTGGAGATCCAAAATTTCTCTAATTAAAAAATGCAGCTTCATTAATTTATTTAGTTAGTGGTTTTTAAAAAAAATGGAAAAAAAAAGTTTTTTGACTGTAATAATTTATACAAAGTAAAAAAATGTAAAAAAGTTTTTGGGGGGAACAAACTGGGAAAAAAATGCAAAACAACTGGAAAAAAATGAATTTATTTATTTAGACACAAATGCTCTGCTGCTGTGATGATAATTCGGTTTTGCTTCTAGGAAGTTATTAATCCAAGGTGGTAAAGAGGTAAATGCTAAAATTCCATTAATAGCGAGTAAGATATGGAACAAAAAATGGCAAAGATGTTCCCGTTTGTGAAGAAAGCACCAAATTTTGCATGAAATTACTTTAAGGTATCCCAAATCCTACAAGAGGAGGAGACACGCTATATCAGCCCTGGAACCTCCTTTTAAATCAGTTTAAAAAAGGGAGGTAAAAATGTCTTGAAAAAAATATTTTTTTCCTTTGAATTGAAATTTATCTATAAAGTAATGTTTCATATGATCTAAACATGGATAACATATCACTAGCATCACTAGCATAGACAAACAACCATTTGGTATTGACAAATATACAAAGTTTACTACGAAATACTTATTTTTCAAGATACATACTAAAAAGGGAGGTAATCAGATTTTATTGTATATTTAATTTCAAAACTGCATGTGAAGAGATGTTTCTTATGAAGAAAGCATGAAAATTTGTATTTATGTATTATAAAGTATACTGGATCAGAAATGGACTACATATACGATTTGTTGGCTTGAATAGACCAAAACATGAGGCCCCAAAGGGGAACTACCTTTCATTTATTTCAATTAAATATATCTAGAACAATTTCAAATATGTTAATTCATTACCTTAACCAATTATAACCCTTGAAACAAAATTTATTAATTAGATTTTATACGCATTCAATACACATGACTCAGGAAAAATAATACGAGGTCCTTCAAGGGAAAATTGTTAAAAATCATATTTTAAGGGCAAATTATTATTTCATTCGTTAAAATATCATATTACTGAACTTAACATAAGTAAAGAAACAGAATTCATGGATCTTATAATATAAAATATCAAACAAGTAAAAATATTCACATGTTGAGGTCCAGGAGGTAAATATATATCTGGATTTATTAGGTCAATACTAGATTAATACAAGAGCACCGCCTTGCGGGTGCTGACGCTCATCTGATTTTTTTTGTATAATAGAAATATTGTCCTACCCATGATTTTCTAAGTCTAAAAAGGGCCATCACTCTTGCAAAAAGCAGGATAGAGTTATGTTTCTTGATGTACAGTGTCCACTTATGATGGTGAAAAACTGTTGCAAGTTTTAAAGCAATAGCTTTGATAGTTTATGAGAAAAGTTGACTTAAACATAATATTCAACCAAGAAAATGATTTTTCTAAGTCCAAAAGGGGCAATAATTATTGCAAAAAGCAGGATGGAGTTATGTTGCTTGCTGTACAGGGTCAGCTTATGATGGTGAACAAGAGTTGCAAGTTTTAAAGCAATAGCTTTGATAGTTTAAGAGAAAAAGTTGACCTAAACATAAAACTTAACCATGAAATCTGATATTTTCTAAGTCCAAAAGGGGCCATAAATCTTGCACAAAGCATGATGGAGTTATGTTTCTTGCTGTACAGGGTCAGCTTATGATGGTGAACAAGTGTTGCAAGTTTTAAAGGAATAGCTTTGATAGTTTAGGATAAAAGCTGACCTAAACATAAAACTTAACCAAGAAAACTGATTTTCTAAGTCCAAAAGGGACAATAATTCTTGCAAAAAGCAAGATGGAGTTATGTTTCTTGATGTACAGGGTCTGCTTATGATGGTGAACAAGTATTCCAAGTTTCAAAGCAAAAGCTTTGATAGTTTAGGAGAAAAGTTGACCTAAACATAAAACTTAACCAAGAAATCTGATATTTTCTAAGTACAAAAGGGGCCATAAATCTTGCAAAAAGCAAGATGGAGTTATGTTTCTTGCTATACAGGGTCAGCTTATGATGGTGAACAAGTATTCCAAGTTTCAAAGCAATAGCTTTGATAGTTTAGGAGAAAAGCTGACCTAAACATAAAACTTAACCAGGCAACGCCGACGCAGACGCCGACGCCGACAACCGCTCAAGTGATGACAATAACTCATCATTTTTTTTCAAAAAATCAGATGAGCTAATAAAAAAGAGAGGCCTTTCAATGGACCATTTTTATGTTACATAACATTATATGAAATAATCATGTTTTCAAATCAAATGACTCATCCAAAAACCTATAAAATAAAAGAACACCCATTCAATAGATATCTAAGAATTCTAATAGGTTTTCCAGTGCTTCTCTAATACATTTGTTTGACGAATTTATATTTACATGAATGTGATATCGCACTGGCATTTGATTGGTTCTATGAAGTGTACATAGTAATGAAAGTCAAGTGTCATTACTGGTCAATCCAGATTCAACAGAATTAAGCAATGCAAGGGTCACAATTAAGGTATACAGAAACTAAATAGAAAACTGGCGTGGAAAAAATCATGGTAGTCGCAAAATGGCACATTCGAAAAGTCCTCATACATTGCTCTGTAGAGCTTTTTTCCTTCCTGTTTTACATTTTTTTTTGCTGAAATCACACAATAGATCTATCCTTGACATATAGGAAGCATTTTCACAGTAATATGATAGCATGACAGATTTATTATGGAAATGTAGGTCATACAATTTGGAGTATCATTTTTAGATGATATTGTTTTGTTTGTTTTGGGTTTAACGCCGTTTTTCAACAGTATTTCAGTCATGTAACGGCGGGCAGTTAACCTAACCAGTATTCCTGGATTCTGTACTAGTACAAACCTGTTCTCCGCAAGTAACTGCCAACTTCCCCACATGAATCAGAGGTGGAGGACTAATGATTTCAGACACAATGTCGTTTATCAAATAGTCACGGAGAACATACGCCCCGCCCGAGGATCGAACTCACGACCCCGAGATCCGTAGACCAACGCTCTTACCTACTGAGCTAAGCGGGCGGGCTAGATGATATAATTGTAGTTGGTTTGTTTGACTGAAGTACATGAGCCCCAATTTTCTTTTGATGTTTTTTTTTCAGCACTAACAATATTCTTTAAGAAAATGTAAAAATGTAAGCTACAGACATTTAAAACGGGTCCTGCTCTGTGCTGTAGCCATTTGAAATTTGTCAGTTTTATCTAGAATAAAGAAGGCAGTATTTGTTGTTATATTAATGCCCGTCCCCCCAAAAATGGCTTTGTATAAAATATTAGAAA
>NW_026460656.1:0-5289 GCF_021730395.1 Mercenaria mercenaria | reverse complement strand
AATCAAACCCAAACATGTATTGCTCAGCAACGGGTTTTCGTATGACAGATTCCTAATTTTAAAAAGTGGGACATATTTTTGTGCTCTGTCATTATACAGCATTAAAAGGCATTTTTTTTCAGGAACATGTTGGTTATGTTGAAAAAATGTTACAGTTTTAAATTGTTGCGACATGAACCATTTCTGTCAATTCAGCATACAACGCCAACATCATGTCTTGGTACTGAAATTAATAGAATTATGTGTCAAATATCTTATGAAGAAAAAGACCCATATGTTTAAATGTATTTTACATTAATGTAACTGTTAGATATAACATTGTTAAGAAACGTATAATATCTGTCGGAACAAGTTGTCTTTTTTCCCCTAGTATCGTGTGCGCGGAACAAAAGTGTCAAGGTTCCAATTTCACTGGTTGCAGTTCCAATGTGATTTTTTCTTTTGCCCGGGATTAAAAGATAGTCCCGACTGGAGATCACATGGAGTTAATTTTGGCTAGTGATTGATTAAAAAATCTTAAACGGGGGCAATGTCAAGGTGTTTGCCTTTCGATTTCCCGGGTTGTAGGTTCAAGCCTTATAGGGGCGCGACAACACCTTAATCTTACTTTTTTTTCAAGGAAGTGGACAGAATAAGTGTGAATCTTTATCACTATATGGGGAAAGAACTAGATAAAAAGGGGGACCCTGTGAAACGCAGTAGGAAATCATTACTACTACAAAATCTAACGTAAATTATACTTTGGGGAGAAAAGCGCTTTTTGTCATCATTCTATTTACATAGACTCATTTTATTTTATATTATTATTTTGTGTGTGTGGGGGGGGGGGGGGGGGGGGGTTTATATGAACCTACTAGGCGAATGCTATTTAGAGAGAGATACGCAAAGAGATACCGGTATAGCTTTCTATACTGAAAACCTGTCCTTGGAAGTGAAAACATGGTGTCTTCAGTCAAAACTACACGACGATTATCACACTGGAGAAACATAGAAATAAGCAAATAAGCAAGTCAAAAAAGGGGAGAGCGTTCCCGGCCAAACACCAAGTCCACCCTTGCTCGGAAACCAGACCTTAACCAGGATGGCCACCACCCGGCGTGCGGGCGTCCACCCTCTCTACAACGACCACCCGGTGGCACCCCCAGTTTCTACTACTGTTGCGGGACTGGACCCCGACACCGAAACTAGCCTTTTTAAACGTTCTGCCCAGACTTGACGCACGCTCACGAAAAATACAGACCTTAACCCGGGGAAAGGCCGCTATGCCGGGTCCGCATGCACGGACCCCCTCTACAAACGCCCACCCGGTGGCACCCCAGTTTCTTCACGGTTACGGCCGGGCAATCAACCTGTGGAGGCGAAATGGCGTTTTCGAGCGTTCCCGGCCAAACACCAAAAGTCCACCCTTGCTCGGAAACCAGACCTTAACCAGGATGGCCACCACCCGGGCGTGTCGGGCGCCACCCTCTCTACAACGACCACTTGGTGGCACCCCAGTTTCTTCTACGTTGCGGGACTGGACCCGACACCGAAACTAGCCATTTTACGTTCGCCCAGATTTTTGACGCACGCTCACGAAAAAAAACAGACCTTAACCGGGATGGCCGCATGCCGGGTCCGCATGCACGGACCCCCCTCTACAACGCCCACCCGGTGGAAACCCCATTTTCCCTTCTACGGTTACGGCCAGGCAATCAACTGCTGGAGGCGAAATGGCGTTTTCGAGCGTTCCCGGCCAAATACCAAAGTCCCCCTTGCTCGGAACCAGACCTTATCCAGGATGGCCACCCCCCGGGGCGTGTCGGGCGTCCACCCTCTCAACAACGACCACCCGGTGCACCCCAGTTTCTCTACTGTTGGGGGACTGGACCCCGACACCGAAACTACCATTTTACGTTCTGCCCAGACTTTAAACGCACGCTCACGAAAAAAACAGACCTTAACCGGATGGCCGCAATGCCGGGTCCGCATGCACGGACCCCCTCTACAACGCCCACCCGGGGGCACCCCAGTTTCTTCTACGTTACGGCCAGGCAATAAACTGCTGGAGGCGAAAGGCGTTTTCGAGCGTTCCCGGCCAAACACCAAAGTCCACCCTTGCTCGGAAACCAACCTTAACCAGGTGGCCACCCCCCGGGGCGTGTTGGCCGTCCACCCTCTCTACAACGACCACCCGGTGCACCCCAGTTTCTTTTTACTGTTTGCGGGACGCCATTTTACGTTCTGCCCAGACTTTAAGCACCCCCACTCTTTTGGTTCTTGTCATACATTATGTTATTCTTTTTACATCTCCTTTGTTCAATTATAATGATAAATAACTACTTGAATATAAATGCATGTAAAATGCATATACGTGTTATATATAAATTTAGTTTATATAAATTCGTTTTAGTGAAAGATAATTATGTAATGGTTTTGACTTTTCTTTATGCTAATATAAATTTTTAGAAAACTCTTACTTAATTCTGTAATATCACATGAATTAATTCCCTTTTATTCTGAAAATTTAATTACATTTGTTTCATACCATATATACAGTTTGTTAGAATTACATATTAATAATTATAATTCTAAGAGCAATTTTATTTCTCTTTAAAAATGTAAAAGAATTCTGATTAGATATGAGTAAAATATTATTACTTATGAATATTTTAAATATGCAAATTTTCATCCCAAAGTTAAACGTTACTGAAAGTTTACATAAATACTAATGAAATCAGAGCAACCGGTCAGCAACTCTGACCCTACGTCTAGCATATTGTTTGTCACAAATCCGGGGGTTACGGGTAGCCATTTCTGTCATAACCTAGATCACTTTAAATTTCTACATCAAAAAGGGGTCGGGCAGCCCAATTCTGTCAAACCCTTATATAGTATAGGGGACATTATGGGTAATGACGGCCCTCTTCCGCACAACCCGCAAGTTCTTGCAAAGCCTCATCTATGAACTGTACCTATATTTATGAAATTTTTCTTGTCACATTTTATTTTATGATGTATTAACTTAGCTGTTCGCTATTGTTAAGGGTTTTGTAAATAAATTTGAAAACTGCTTGGTTTTTACTTGGTCTAACTTTAGAGTAAACTTTATATACCCAGTGTACGAACCCACGGTAGTAACCACCCTGCTGAATATCGCTCTTTGGAGCATAGCATGGCTGGGAAAATTGCATGCTTAGTGAAATTGAGTGAACTTGAGGTTGCTAGTTAAGTGCATCCTACAGGGTCAGCTTAATTGGCACTATTTTAAGTCTGAGCAGATGGAACGGTTACAATTATAAGGGAAGGGCGATTCCGAGGAATCTTTCTGATTAATTTTCGCTTTGATGGACTATAACTTACAACCGGGAATACAAGTAGCTGTAAACTGCTGCAACTGCCAGCAGTTGTAGCAGTTAACTGCTGCAACTGCCAGCAGTTGTAGCAGTTAACTGCTGTAACTGCTAGCAGTTCTAACAGTTAACTGCTGTAACTGCTGCAACTGCTAACTGCTCACTTCACACCGATCAATATTCGTAATAATTAGATCTTCGTGATTTTGGATGTCTGTAAATCAAGGTGAGTGATAATGATTGTTAATTCTTTAGAAAATTTAAACAGCCGATACATGTAAAATTCCGATGTAAGTTGTAAAACTAACTGCTGCTAGCTTTGTATGAATCGATGAGTAACCCTGGCGCGGGAAATTCAAATCACGGAAGGGTTCCTGCTTGTTGATTGATACTCAGGAACATTTTTGGGCCCCCATTCCGTTAATATCCATGTAAAATTCTGATTTTCAGTTGTAAAACTAACTTTGCTAGCTTGGTAAGAACGATGATCAACTTGGCGAGGAAACAAATCTGAGGGTTCCGTGCTTGTTGATTAATACTCAGGAACAATATTGCTATTTTGTGAAAAAAAAACGAGATGTGCGAACCCCCATTTCCCTTAATCCTGTAGTGCAGTAGGAAATATTAAACTATTAATTGGGGAAATCAATAAAATTGGACATGTTCCTGCAGCGGTATCATTGCAGGCTGTTCAAAAGTGCAAAAATTTATGATTTTGGCATGCTATTTTAATGGGTGGTGTAAAGCTTTTTTTTCTGATAACCCTTTCTTTATTATTATATGAAGTCCCTGGTCTTGCCGTTGATTAAAAGCACAAAACATGCACGCAATTTATAAAATAGCCACTCAAAATTCTGCTCAATTGGGGGAAATGCAATATTGCGACTCGCTACATGTAAGCCTGACCGTGTTTAAAATTTTACTAACTGAACCTGCTACCTAAGGGAAATCTGGCAAAATTAAATTTTCGAAAAAACTCCTTAAATTTTTGTGGTTCACTTAGTTTAGGGGGAACCCTCTTTCCGATTTCTTAAACGGTTTCTGGGGAGTTTAAACGCTAACTGACGGCACACACTCAAAAATATTACGGGGAGCACACATAAAAGCATAAAAATCAATATACATGTAAACGATTTTTAGCTCACCTGAGCATAAAGTGCTCAAGATGAGCTTTTGTGATCTCCCTGTGTCCGTCGTCCGTCGTCAGTCGTCCGTCGTCTGTCCGTCCGTCGTCAACAATTTGACTGTTAACACTCTAGAGGTCACAATTTTGGCCCAATCTTCATGAAACATGTTCAGAATGTTAATCTCAATAAAATCTTGAATGACTTCGATATTATGTCATCTGGGGTCAAAAACTAGGTCACTGGGTCAATACAAATGAAAAGCTTGTCAACACTCTAGAGAACACACTTTTGACCCAATCGTAATAAGACTTGGTCAGAATGTTACCTTTAATAAAATCTTGGACAAATTTGATATTGGGTCATCTTGGGTTAAAAACTAGGTCACCAGGTCAAATCAAAAGAAAAGTTTGTTAACACTCTAGAGGCCACATTTATGATTGTATCTTCATGAAACTTAATCAGAATGTTAATCTTGATGATTAATAGGTCAAGTTTAAATCTGGGTCATGTGGGGTCAAAAACTAGGTCACCGGGTCAAACCAAAGGAAAAGTTAGTTAACACTTTAGAGGCCACATTTATGACCATATCTTAATGAAATTATCTTGTTGATCTTTAGAACAATAGGTCAGGTGAGCGATACAGGGCCTTCATGGCCCTCTTGTTTTAGAGTCTAGCACAATTAACAGGGTTCTAGTACAGTAAAAGCATCATTTTTACCATTATTAACCCACATAGCACATATTTAGCCCCAAAAGCTATGCATTTCGTCAATCAGGGGGATGTTCGGGCGGTGGGGACAAGAAAAAAGGGGGTGGGGACATTTTTTTTC
>NW_026460655.1:0-16236 GCF_021730395.1 Mercenaria mercenaria | reverse complement strand
AGGGGAAAAAAAAGGGCTAGGTAGAAACCATACCAAACGACAGATATTATCAATCTGCTCTTGAGAGAAAATGAAGAAACATTTTAAAATATGTATTTTATTTCATCTTATAGATTTAAATTACTAAATATTAGCAATATTTTCAAATAAAAATCGAAAGAGAAAAACACAATTTTTAACAAAGAAGTATATGTTTCTTGCACAAAAATGTACTATAAAGAAGTTTTGAATTCCAATTGTAGTAAAGCCAATATACTCAAACAGTCAAAGTTAAATACTGTAACAGTTGTAAACTGGAGCTAAACTGTACATAACGTATGTAACTAATTATATTTGATAGCAATTTTAAAGCATTTAAGGTTTTCATAGAACATCTAGTTCTCTTTGCTCGCAATTAAGGTTGTTCAAATTTCACAGTACAAGGTTCGCATTTAATAATTTTCAGGTGTTCGAAGAAAGAGTTAATATACGGAAGTGTACGGGATCCCGTATATTACCCGTATACGGGAAAAATACGGGAAAATTTAAATAGGGCGTGTACGGGGCTTGTAAAATTAAAAGTCCGTTACAAAAAAAATACGGATTTCCGTATACTATAAATACGGAATTCTTAATATACGATCCCCCGTATTTTTATTGAAACGGGAAATTCTAAAAGGGTTATTCTGATCGTATACACACGTATATTCCCGTATATGTCTGGTGTACGGGAATACATAAATCCGTATATTACGAAAATACGGGACGTATATTTCCCGTATATGTTTCATATACAACCCCGTTTTATACCCCGTATATTCTGGATATAGGGTATGTTATAGTTTGTATATTTCAAAAAATACAGGGATTAAATTTCCCCGTATATTTTTGTATACAACCCTTTAAAATTTCCGTATATGCCGGAATTACGGGATTTAAATCATTTGTATATTTCGAAAATACGGGACGTATATGCCCCGTATATGTTTCATATACAACCCGTATTATTTCCCGTATATTCTGGATATACGGGATATGTAAAACTTTGTATATTTCGAAAATACAGGGATTAAATTTTCCCGTATATTCTTCGTATACAACCCCATAATTTTCCGTATATGCCGAAATACGGGATTTAATTATTTGATATTTTAAAAAATAGGGGACTTATATTTCCCGTATATTCTTTGTATACAAACTCCGTATATTTCCGTATTTTCTGGATATACGGGGTATGTATAGTTTGTATATTTTGAAAATACAGGGTTTAAAATTTTTCCCGTATATTCTCGTATAAACTCCGTTATTTCCCGTATTATGCAGGAAATCGGGATTTCAAAAATTTTGTATATTTCGAAAATCGGGACGTATATGTCCGTATATGCTTGGTATACAACTCCGTATATTTCCGTATTGCGGAAATAGGGGGGTTTAAATAATTTATATATTAGAAAAAAGAGGAACTAATCCATTTATATTTTGTACTGAAAAAGTAATAAGACATGTATTGATACTTTACTTATAAAAATCAATTCTAATATTTTTACAGATGGAAAAATTAATCGATAAATGTGTCTGCGTCCAAAGATTCGAACAAACGCCTTTCGTTCGATTTAATACAGTATCGTCTGTCCCGACCGAGTAGATCTTTTTTTTTTGTGTTTTTGTGGGATTAACGTTGCGCGGGACACACTTATTGGCCCTTTAGCGATTTTCCTGTTTTCTTGGTGGAGGAATACCCCAGGTGCCTAACGGCATTTTTCTTTGTGACGGCGAACCTGTTTAAATGTCTTCCTCACATGGAGAATTTTAACACTCTGAGTGAGGCTTAAACCCGCATCGGTGATGGGCAATGGTTTGAAGTCATCGATCTAAACCACTCGGACCACGGAAACCGACTCCAGGTGGGTCGAATCTTTAAACAACATGTAGATAACATAGCATTTTGGTAATAAAGAAAGCACATAATTACCGAAGTCATTCATTTTTAATATAATTCAAAGAGCTATAAAATGTGTATTTTTTTACCTTTTTGTTCAATGTTCACTTTACTGTTACTTAATTATAAATCATTAAGCAAAAAATTATTTTCATATCCGTTGATTTTTGTTTTGAAGTAATTCTGCAGATGTTCTATGTATAGTACGGTGGCATAGCGAGGACATAGGAAAATATTTTATTTTTTCTGTGCGCACGTGTTAGCTACCACGTGCTTTTGTGGTAATTCACCGTGGGGGTGATAACTATCACGTGCGCAAGTGACAGCACGTTATACTACCATGTGCCCATGTGATAAACTAACACGTGCGCACGTGTTAGTGATCAATGAAAAAGCGTGAAAGATCTGCAATTTTTCTAAATGGATGTCTTTCATAAGGAAGTGTTATTTTTAGTTAGCTGTTTAATTTACGAAGTAAGTGTTTCTTGTTTTTTGAAAAAGGCTGATATCTCGATTAATTTCGTTGGTAATATTTCACTTTTCGCACGTGTCAGCTAACAACTGCGAACGTGATAGCTATCACATGCGAAGTGTTAGCTAAGATAGTTATTACGTGCGCCGTGTTAATCAACACTTTCCCGCACGTGGTATCTAACATGTGCGAATGTGGTGCTAACACGTGTGCACGTGATAAATAAAATGTTTCCTATGTCCCCTCTATTCCACTGTAGAAATACACTGTGGCAGACTATTTTATTTCTCGTGGATGTAGGGTCCTTTAGTATTGACCTAGCACATGTGAATATTTCGTATTTTTCCATAAATTCATTTTCAATGTCCAAAACAAAAATTTAGCGATACAAATATTACATATATAATTCTTAGTTGATATACTATCGAATGTGCAGGTAGCTGGGCGGCAAAGTGTTTAGCTGCCAATATAGGGTGTGGGTTGAGTTTTGGCCTACCTTTTCCAAATTTATTTGCAGACTTTCATTATTTGTCCAAACGAAACCGTGATATTTATGGTCCATTTATTAAAGTTATCATATTCACCCGTTGTAAAAGGTCAATTATTTAAAAAATATTCTAGAAAAAAGAAAGACACATTACGTCAAAGCGTACTAAAAAAAATTTATTTTAAGAGAAAAATAAATTTTATAAAGTTTAAAAGGTAGCGATAACATCACATTACTTTACTTTAAAGCAATTGATAACCGTGGTAACGGGATGGCGTGACACTGATTGACTGTTAAAATACAAATATTGCAAAGATTATGAGTGTCTTTCATTAAATCAAATGATATAAGCATTTACATGATTTACCCATCTCCACAAAAATAAACTGTACATATAATTTCTGCCGAACAGTTTTCTGCAACATTAATTGATAAATTGTATGCATATTAACTAAATCAGATAGACAGCCCATGTACCATAAGCCTGGTAATCCAGTCTGACAATTTCAAACATTTTTCTACCTGCAAATTGACCATATCAAAAAATCCAATCCCAATTACACAAAATAGCGAAAATTAATTGGGAATCTTAATGCATAGATATTAGGATCCAATCATTGGGAACACGCTTCGTCACGCTTCGGGGGTTTTATATCCGAAGCGAAAAACATTGGCTCAAGTGGACCGCACGCGATGATCTGTATATTGCATATTTCAGGGGGAAAGGAAGTCACGAGTAAGTACTTATTTGATTTATATGTTTTAATTTTTAATAAACTGATTTTTTTTTGTGACAAACCAGACCTGATTATATTTCAATTTTTCGGAAACCGGGTTGCTTTTTATTGCTTTAACAAATCAGAAGCGTCAAAAAGGGTCAGTTTAAATTTTTGTAATCTTATTATAAAAAAAGAAATTCAAAATACCCGTTAAATAGTTCATTCATTCATTCATTCATTCATTCGATTGATCATTTTTCCAATTAATCATTTAACTATTATTTCATTCATTCTTTATCCGATGTCTACAGGATGTCAGTCACCAAAGTTGATGTTGCAGTGTTTGAAATATAAAAAAATATCGTGAAAAAATCATTTGATGAATTTCCTTGGGTTAAACGAGATTAAAGTTGAAAGGACAAAAACAACCCCAGATAGAAGTTTTATTTCGTAGAAGGCTAGATAGCCGAGGCTAGCTTAAGAATGAATAAGGCGGCACGCACGTTATTCATTCGATTAAAACTGGAATCTCGGAAAAGCATTAATAAAGTTAATAATTACAGTCTTTTATTTTAGAAAGGGGGTACCGGTAATCTGACAAAATAACGCTTTTTTCTAGATGGCACTTTTGCAAAAAATTACAACATCTCTTGCCTCTGTCTAGAGAGAAAATTTTTTTCTCTGCGAAAATATTAGTGTCAGAAATGAAGAAATTAATACTATTACAGATTATTTTATCCCTACAGATTTTGTAAGTCTATGAAAGCGGTTGTCATGCGTATTTTTTTCAAAGTATATATAAAAAAAGGTTGGAAATATAAAAATTTATATTAGGGTAGAATTTGATTTTTTAATTTTGAAAGTTATAAGAATTTTATAGTGACCTAAATACATCATACTATAGATCTTTTGGCATTACGAATTTTAGTAACATTTTTAAAAACCCGATAAAGCGGGAGACAAATAATCCAATTTGTCGATTTCCGTACAAAGTGTTGTTGTTGTAACTCGGGTGGGGGTGGGGTGAATCGATAACTAATGCTTTGGTCATTATAATTTTTTATCTGATGCATTTACAGGCAAACGGTTTACTAACGATGTACTTGAATGAAATTTAAATTAAATTAAAGTGAAAAAGCGGAAAAGTCGAATATGTATATAATACTTTATTTATTGTCAAATAAAGTACTATTTAGTAAAATGAATATGGTATCTACATGTAACATTTTAAAATCGTTACATATTATACATCTAAAACAAACATTTACTTTCGGACCATACATGTACAAAACAATAAGTAATTGCTCAGCTTAGTCTGTTTTTTAAATCGATTTTCAACGGACCATTTTGACATTTTAACAAATTAAAGTTGACGATTTTTCCGATTGAATGGTATTTTTTTCAGTTCTCTGTTTTTCTCCATTTTACAGCTGTAAATCTTCAATTTGACCACAAACGTCTTTTTTTTTTCAGCAGGGCGCAAAATGATGTACTTAACAGGGTTAACCATAAAACCATAAAAAATTTTAAAATAAACCCATCACTTTTAGTAAGTGGGTTAACATATTTTCATGACCCAGCTTGAAACAACACTGACGGTATTTTCTTTCCCCAGGCAGTATTGTAATACACAATGAAATTTAAAGGGTGATTAAACATTTGACACAATTTAAATTATCTTATTTTTGTGTAACTGTAGCAATCTTGGGTTAAAGTAAATTTAAGAAATAACGCAATGTTTAAACGAATACTAAAAAAGGCATGGCCTCCAGATCGTCCGACAAGAACAGAAAAAAAATATATAATTGAGCCGTGCCATGAGAAAACCAACATAGTCTTAGTTTTCGACCAGCATGGATCGAGGCCAATCTGCGCATCCCCGCAGTCTGCTCAGGATCCATGCTGTTCGCTAACAGTTTTTCTAATTCTATAGCTTTGAAAACGAACAGCAGGATCCTGACCAGACTGCACGGATGCGCAGGCTGGTCTCGATCCTGCTGGTCGCAAACCCACTATGTTGGTTTTCTCATGGCATTTTATTATTTTTAGATATATGGATATAATGGTGTATAATTATGCTACGTATATGACAGACTATAATATTGCGGAAACACATGAGAATTAGATGTTTTAACTAATTTTTACGATAAAAATTGTATATTTAACGCGCATTAAAAACTAAACCCTCCATTGCGTTATTAATTGGTAACGACAGTGGAAAAAATTCTTTATTTTCGCTGCGGTCAGGTTCGTTTTCCCCGGGGCGACCATCTTTTTTTCTATATAAGACTTCAGCTTAAAAGGTTATCCTTGTGAACTGAAATTGGGGCTTTTTAATCGAACCTCCTTTCAATATTTTACTCCGTAAAATGTTATTTGTAGAATTTTATCGTCAAGCATATCCTGTGCATTTAAGGAATATTGTTTTAAGGAATATTAAAGCCCGTTTGCCTGGGGTCTATATATTTCGAAAAAAAACTGTGGAAAAATATACATCTCGCGGGAAGGTCTATCTTTGCATGTCTACCGTTTTTTTGTTACTCTAGCCAGGGCCCGTTCACGGGGCACGAATAGACATGCGCTCGTGCAAAACCAATCATTCTGAAAAAAAAGTGGTCATTTATTAGGAATGAAAACGAGTATGTCTGTAAATTCGATCTTCAAACATTCAATCAAACTAGTACCCTTTTTTTCATTTTACCAAGATAAGACATGTATACACTGTACATAATTATTATCAAATATTCGGCAACTCTAATATGAAATAAAGTAAATTATAAAGATACCCTGATATTATTTATTTCATTTTTAGTTGGTTAATCAATGAGATTTGGATAATTTTAAAACCAGATTTACAGATGCATTATATTTATTTGAAAATGATAAAGAGATGGGACGTTTATGATGAATATTTAACTTGTCTAAGAATATTGTACTGACCGCGAGATTGGAAATCTGGAAACTCTTCAGATTGTTTAACCAAAAATTAAAACGTTTTGAGGGAAATATATCGTTCAGAATTTGTTCGTCACAAAGTTAAAGATGTTTGAAATATTAAATAAAAAAAAAAAAGATTTACAACGCGACTTTTTATGCATTCTCATCAGTTAGAGTTCGTCAAAATCCGGGAAACCACGGTAGACCTTGGTATGCGAGAATGCTGTTATGTCACTCTGATATATCTTATCCAAAATGTACAAAGATTTATTGTGCATTTTGAATAAGTTCTAACACGGAGGATTTTCGTAATGGCGGACGGGTTTAAAGGGAAAACTAATTTACTATAGTTTACGGGTTTAAAACTAGCGTTGGTTTAAATTATACCGTGGCTGTAGTTTTGACATTTTGGTTTGGAATAAAATGGGGAAGTGTTATTTAAATCACATTACCGCACTTTATGTGCTTTTGAAGTTTTGTGACAGGTAAAAATCTCCTTGGAAAAAAGTCTCTCCCGTATTTATGTTTTTTCTGTATGTCAGTTTGAAGACAATCCTCAAAATGAGGTGAGGATTGACCGGACAACGTGTGACGGCACTATGAACACCCTGCATTTATATTAAAATATAATTTTTGGGGGATAGATTTTAACGTAATTAACCCTAAAATGCAAAATAAAACACTACATAGATAACTTGTATTAAATATCAACAGGCACGTTTAATGATATCTAATTTCTTTTCGCGACGAAATGAGTTGGGCGTTCTGACACTTAAGGATGTCGTATCCCTGCCCACATGTCATTTTATTCGTCATTAATTTTCACACATTTAATAGATATAATTATCAGTTGTCTATGAAATTTCAAGGTCCATTTTTTTTTGATAACTTTTAATGCGTGCATTTTTTTTATTCCCGGTTGACACAAAAGTTGTTTATGGAATCAGAAAACGGGACGGACTATTTATTTTCACGATAGAGAATATACTTATGTGTGAAGTTTTTTACTTTGTTTGATCAACAGATGCAGACAGACATCCCGGATGAACCATTCGTTGACATTCGTAACAACAGATAAAGCTTTACTTATTGAGATCAGGAAACTGAATATTTCCATGTGGTTCATCATTTGTAACCTGTTACATATCGTGTTCCAGTACAGAAAACCCAAAATGCGTCTTTTTAAAGTACATCTTCGGACATTAGGAGGGGTGTACTGCTCTTTTTAGAAGACGGCAAATCGCAAAGCCCAAAGCGGTAATCAGCATTCATGGGAAAACGAAAACATGTGCAGACAATAGTAAAGAAGTGATACTCAACTGATTTGTCGAGTCAAAACCCCGCAGAATTAAATGTGCGAATTGCTAGTTTTTCAAATTTGAAATGAACATAAAAATATTAAGAAATGTTTGATGTTATTTTATTACTCACATTTTAATTTGCTTATATTTCTTTGGGGCAAGAAATGAAAATGATTCATAACCGTTTGAAAAACTGATTTAAAAAATATTAAAGTTGAATAAAATGTTTGTTTATCTGACATGTCTCCAATTAATAACAATATGATTTTTTTCTCAACCCTGTCTTTGTCTTGCTTTTTTTTAACATACCGTATTCTGCTGTAGGTATCACCGACATTCATTTTGTCATCTTTCAGTGTGTGCCCCTATACAAAATCAGTTCACATAAAAGAAAATACGGGATTTGTATACTAAAACATGGGATATACGGGAAAAGTTGGTAATGTTCTTTTAGAAATACTGGTCCGTGAATTCCCGAATACGAAAACCAAATTCAGTCTAAATGTGACACAAATATGGAATCTGTATACTCTGCATATCTTGCATAAAAAAGGGAAAAACCTGGCCCGTATTTTCAAAAACTACAGGTCGTATATCCCCGTATATCAGATGCAAATACATTCCCTATATGACGCAAGTACGGGATCCGTATATTGCGTTACCATGCATGTACGGACTAGTCCCTAGCCCGTATAGTAAAAAAATACAGTTTCGTATTTTCCCGTATATGACACAAGTACGGATCCGTATATTGCGTATACCATGCATTTACGGGCTAGTCTGTAGCCCCTATATCAAAAAGTACAGTTCGTATATGCCCGTATATGACAAAAAAACGGGATCCGTATACTACTATATCATGCGTATACGGAAAAATTCCGAAGCCCGTATATTTAAAAAACAGTCCTATTGCCCCGTATATTAGATGCAATCACAGTCCGTATATGACAAAAATACGGGGATCCGTATACTTCGTATATCATGCGTATACGGAAAAAAAAACCGAAGCCCGTATATTAGAAAATACAAGTCCCCTAAATGCCCGTATATTACAAAAATACGGGATCCGTATACTACGTATATTCGGAATATACAGCTCGTATTTCGTTTTCCGTATATTCTAAAATAGGAAAGTATACGGGGAAAAAGTCTCAAGACCCTTCGAATACATGAAAATGAAACTTATGTTAAAACAGGACACGAATAAACACCATTTCTAGGATTTTTTTTTAAAGTTCGTATATTGCTATATTTCGGGAAATATACATTTATGTATATTCGGCGTATACGGGCTCCCGTATATGCATGACAAATATACGGACTTCCCGTATACTAGATGTTCCGAATACGGGATCGTATATTAGGTCCGTATATTTGTAATATACGTCCCGTATACTCCCGTATTTTCGAAATATACGGGACCGTACACTCCCGTATATTGACCCTTTTTTCGCAGTGTAATTACATATGCCAAATACAGAGGTTATCAAATAATCGTTTCTACAGAATTGTAAAGGTGATGTCTTTTTGCACGCCGGACATGCTTTTCTTTTCTCGGGCTTTTCGCGGTGTTGAAAAAAACACCCCGGAGTGTAAGATGACTCGTGTGCTGTAATTTATGAATTAATGCGTAAATTCATACACTACTATAATCTTGATAATGAAATGGACTAAGTGCTAAAAAAAACATTTGTGTAAATTTATTTATTCTGTTTATTGAAAAGTATGGCATGCAAAATAAGAATCTATCACTAGTTGAAGGTGCAGAAGTGTCTTACTCCAGGGTAATTGTTTTGCAGTAACTCGGCAGAGCCTAGAACCTCGTTAATGCCTACACAATTACCCTCGCGCCAGATATTTAGTCCACACCTTTAACCAGTGAAGGTTTCTTATAAACTGTAGCTCCTTTTTGCCTGTAGAAATAAGCTTTATGTTTCTAAAGGACGGCCAATCCTCGTGGCTTCTTGGTATAGCATCAACGGGGAAATCCCTCGTTTCATTATAGTTTCCTTGTTACTTGAGGGAGTTTATAAAATAAGAAGCATTAAAGCCAGAAGAAACAAGTGCTTCCTAGGCATTTAAAACGTCTGCCAGACTTCATCTCAGTGTTGTTATTTTTTGGTCCTTCGGGATCATTGACTTCAACTCATTTAGATTTGAGATTAAATACTGCTTAAGCCGGTGCTAGGGAGTGTGGGCAGTGTTGCATTTACCACTACTGCTCATGATCAGGCTTAATCAAACCGAGTTTGCAATTTTCAGGGCTGTTTGCCTTGTTCTCCGTGCTTCCGAGGGATCTACTTTTCAGATTTTATTTAACAATACTGTCATCAAACACCTTTTAAATTCCATTATGTATACTGCTTAAAAATCTAGTCCGGGAATATTAATTTGAGTGAGGTTGTTTTAGAAAAGTTACAAGAATGTCTGACAGACTCCTTATGGCGAGGAAAAGCACTCATTTTGCCTGTCTTCGACGCTTTTTATTTTATTAATACCTGCCAAGTAATAAGGACATTTTAAGCAACAATGTTACCTGAATCGAGAAATATTTCCGTGTGCACGCTACCGAAAACTATCATCTGTTGGCATCCCTGATCTAGGTTTTAAGGTTTTCACTGATGGCCAGTTTTTTCAAACTATTCAGTAATGACTTCAGCCCCGATTTAAGCCGAGTCGGATATATTTACAACGCTGAAGTCAGCTCGTGAATAACGGGGCACGACAAAAGTTAAACCTTCGATTGGATTTTTCTACTTTGAGCGGTGTCAGCAATGGCTTATCTTTCTATTGTTACTTTAAACCTGATTTAAGAAAAGATGGAGGCGGGATATTTAGTCATGGATTTAAATTTCCAGCATGAAGTTAAAGCAGAAATGTTGAGGAGGGAGAGAATGATACAGGACTGAGCAAACCCTTTTCGTTATGTACGACGATTTGGATAAATTTCGTCTCAGTAAAACTAGTACAAGAGATGTTTTACTTTATAAAAAAACTTAAACCAACAGCGAAGCCGACGCTGGGGCGAGTGCAATAGCTCTATTTTTTTATTAGAAAAGTCGAGCTAAAAATGTAACAGATTCAACTCTTCAATTTAACTTGACTAAATTCGCTACGTTTGCACACGTTTCAAAATATACATGCAAGCATAAATGTATAAGTGCATGTAATTAATTATAATTACATGTAACACACAAATATGAAGGTGAACATATATATATATATATGGATACACTCGTCTGTATATATACGTCAGACTCTCCTTTAAACGACGTGTGGATTTTGAAATTCATGCATTTGCAATTGCAATTTGCAATTTGAGTACCTATACTATTTATTTAAATTTACAAATGCATTCCTAACTACAAGTGCATATTGCACATGTTTGTACATGAAAGGTGGAATATTTAGGACTATAATGAACAAAAATAGGAATCTTGTAGTCTTATCTTGAATTAAATTTATTTGGCACCTTTTCCCAGCATGTTCTTAGTGTGTGACCAAGGCTTAGCTAATACATCGCAAATATACCAACCGAGTATTAGTAAAAATCGGTTAGAAAACAAGGTTGAGCGATGGCTTAACTAATACTAGTTTAAGCCTTTCTTAGTGCTAGAGTTGAAAAACTGGCCATGATAGTGCTTAGTGTGAATTAATAAAACCTTAAATACAGGAGAAAACATAACCGTCTAGAAATGAACTTGAATATGTTTACATTAGTTTTTAGCCGTTAAAATAATTTCTGCTTTTTATGCTAAAAATAAAGCATTTTGTAAAACCTCCATTTCATCTACAAGTTCTGTTCTTTTTTCTTTTTTTTTTTAATATAAGTTTTTACACTGTATCTTTGTTGATGCTGTCTCAAGGAAATGCTTCGGCGGCTGTTAGGAGTAAGCGCGACTAAATTGTTTTGTTCAGTAGACATAGTTCTCTGTACACATTTATCAAAGGTGTCAATCTATGCGATTATTCCTATCCCAGTACAATCCTATATCTGGAGGAAACAATTTCTAAGATTATTAATTTGATTGTTTTGGGGCGATTTCTTCGATTCATTCGTCTAGAGAATGAACAATGTTTAATCATGTTTCCATTGGCTGAGCTTTGATTACTAATAATCATTTATATCTCAAGCTGTTATATGACTCAATTCTGTAGACGTAAAAGAATATTATCTGAAAAAAAAAGACGACCGGAGCTATCTTAAGCAGCTGCTAGCGAGAAAAAAGGCAAATTGCAACATTCAAACATGCGAATCTTTCACGTAAACTTTTTATTGACATAATCTTTGATACCTTATAAATCTTTAGAGTTTGTTTAGTCCCTATTTAGTTCTCAACAAAAGAGAGACATATATATATATACGATGAATAATTACTTAGTAGTGTCTTTTCTTTATTAAAAGAATAAAGTAGATATGATATTACATGTAGGTCAAAAACATCGATATCAGTAAATCCCAAATTGTTAAAATACTTTCTCAATGAAAAAACAGAAAACACTGAGAAAATTACCTTTGCAACAACCCTTATATCTGAGTTGTAATCATGTAACTCTAAGACAGGTAATATGTAATCAGACGTATTTAGTCCTCTCGACTATTTTTTCTTAGATTACATACCTGTCCTTTAAAGTTTCTTTCTCGGAAAACACTGTTGTTTTTTTAATAAATAGTGTTTAAATTGGTTTTGTCAGCATGGGTTATATCACCGGAAACTAACGTCAAGTGTGCAAGAATAGCATGTCCAGTGTGCAAGCATAGCAGACTTATTGCCAGTGGTATGGTTCAACTGTTATCAGATTTGTTTCAGCAAACACTCTAATTGTCACGAAATAATTAATCTCTATTGAGAATAGTCCAGTATTTTCTCTTAATTATTAAATCAAAACATATAATAAAAAATAATATTCGTATTTGTTTGAGAAGACTTTTTTTAAGTTTACAGTGATTAAATAAACGATGCATTGTAAATGGGACGCGCTCCAGGGCCGCTTTAGTCTACGGTCTATAAATGCCTTTAATCATGGATTACGGATAGTCTTCATATGCGAATTATGTGTTTAGAATTAAATTGTTCCGAATTCGCTGTCTTGAAAATAAAAGTTGGCATCTGTTATAATTACCGATTTTCGTAATCAATCTGTATTACTGTATTGAATGACATAAAACAGTAACTAAGGATTTAGCGCTAATTAAAAATGAATTAATTGTAGCATTTGAGAATAACCAAGTTTAAAGCTCGAAAAAAACTTCTCACATGATCACATTTCGATTTACATTACACGAGTGTGAATCAGCAGAAATTAAGTCAGGAGACTCACTATTATAGCACCTACGAAAGGAATTGTAATTCTGCCAAGATTATAATATTATGGAATTAAACTGGTGCTAAGCAAACAAAGGGAAAACACAACAATAACAAGAACAAAAACATAAATGTGTTTCTTTTTATTTCTCTAAATGAAGAAAATGTTTCCAGAAGACACATATCAATGTACGAATTTAATTTACAAATATTTTTAATGCCACATGTTTTTCATTACAGATTGTGGTATATTATTCTGCGAGGACAGGGCAGGACAGATGAAGATTCTTTTAAATAAAGAACATCACCAATTCGATCAATGTTCCTAGTGTTGTTTTTTTTCCGGAGCGAAGTTAATATCAAGTAAGTAAATATTTACCAACCAACTCCTTGTCGGCCTATATTAAAACTGTCAATCAACTCTTACTGTAATTTTGCCGAAAACACTACGGTTTGCACGTATACAGTACAGAAAATTAAAATATAGCACTACAGATATGTTCTTTTGTCCTCCAGAATTCTTGCAAAATTTGGCGATAGCGACTTAAAGGTTAAACATAATTAAAAGTAATTTATCTTAACAACGTGTAAGAAGGGGATTTATAAAGTTTTTATTTAACATTATTTCACGAATATTCCTTATTTAGTTTTAAAATTATAGTAATAATAATGTTCTAAAGACACTCTTTCTACTCAGATAGCAAAAAAAAAGCAGTTTAAAACTAGAAAATGCTTTTGTAAAAAAGCGCATGTCTCCCCAAATGCAAAGTCCTATAGGCAAGAAGTCAATAGGGGTCAGGGGCGAAAGTCAAAGAGACACTGATGGTTGGCGGCAATAGGGATCATCTACTTGGCATGTCCAGTCATCCCGCTTAATTTCAACACTCGTGGCCTAGTGGTTCTCAAGTCACTGTTCAGGCTCCTGTGACCCTGACCTTTGATCAAGTGACCTCAAAATAAATAGGGGTCATGTACTCTGCATGTCTAATCATCCTATTAAGTTTCAACATTGTAGGTCAAGTGGTTCTCAAGTTATTTCCAAAAAAGGATTTTACATGAACAGGCCACTGTGACCTTGACCTTTAATAGACTGACCCCAAAATCAATAGGGGTCATCTACTCTGCATGTTCAATCATCCTATGAAGTTTCAACATTCTGGGTCAAGTGGTTCTCAAGTTATTGATCGGAACTGGTTATCAATGTTCAGGCCCCTGTGACCTTGACCTTTAACGGGGTGACCCCAAAAACAATAAGGGTCATTTACTCTGCATGAACAATCATCCTACAAAGTTTCATCATTCTGGGTCAAGTGGTTCTCAAGTTACTGACCGGAAATGGTTTTCAATGTGCGGGCCCCTGTGACCTTGACCTTTCACAGAGTGACCCCAAAATCGTTAGGGGTCATCTGCTCTTTATGACCAATCATCATTTCAACATTCTGGGTCAAGTGGTTCTCTAGTTATTGATCAGAAATGGTTTTCAATGTTCAGGCCCCTGTGACCTTGACCTTTGACAGTGTGATCCCATAATCAATAAGGGTCATCTACTCTATGACCAATCATTCTATCAAGTTTCAACATTCTGGGTCAGGTGGTTCTCTAGTTTTTGATTGGAAATGGTTTTCAATGTTCAGGCCCCTGTGACCTTGACCTTTGACGGAGTGACCCCAAAGCCAATAGGGGTCATCTACTCTTCATGACCAATCATCCTATGAAGTTTCAACATTCTGGGTCAAGTGGTTCTCTAGTTATTGATCGGAAATGGTTTTCAATGTTCAGGCCCCTGTGACCTTGACCTTTGACGGAGTGACCCCAAAATCAATAGGAGTCATCTACTCTTCATGACCAATCATCCTATGAAGTTTCAACATTCTGGGTCAAATGGTTCTCTAGTTATTGATCGGAAATGGTTTTCAATATTCAGGCCCCTGTGACCTTGACCTTTGATGGAGTGACTCCAAAAACAATAGGGATCGTCTACTGCAGCAGCCCTACAATCCTATGAAGTTTGAAGGTTCTAGGTCAAATGGTTCTCCAGTTATTGCTCGGAAATGAAGTGTGACGTACGGACGGACGGAAGGACGGACGGACGGACAGGGCAAAAACAATATGTCTCCTGGGGAGACATAATAAAACTATTACACTTACGTTCTCAAATGAATTTCTTCATCCCTGTACTCTTAAAATCTGTCGATTGCCTTGTACATTTAGCTATACATTTAAATAGAATGTTTTATTGGCTACATGACAACAGTTTCATTGTAATTGTATATAGGAAACTGTATTTTGTTTTGTCCTTCTATTGTCGGGGTTTCAATGTATCTTAACTTTATTCAATTTCAAAACAACATATTAAATCCACACATATTTTAAGGTAGTTCTGCACGTTTGGATCGAAAATATTTCTACAATGTAGAATTTGATTAAACTCTGATTTTTCAAAACTTCAGAATATACCTAGAAAATTCATCAAATAAAAAAGATAGGGTCGTGTGCTTGAGTTTTGGCTAGACTGACTTGAAAAATAAGGACCTAACGCAATATTTCATAATGATTGTCTATGGTAAAATTATAACTTTCTTAACATTTTCGTGAATAGAAATGTTTCTACAATGTAGATTTTGATGAAACTTTTCAAAGTGGTAAATAAAGACAAGGCCTGTAATTTGATGAAATAAAATGTATAGGTCCATCTGCTTAGTTTTGAGATACTTGACGATGATTAAAGTAAACTGGACATTTCACGCTAATTTCAAGACATTATTTTGAATTATTTAACGTGTGATATGTTTCAATATCATAATTTGACTTTAGAAATATAGCAACACTGCCATTGTAATAAATTTACTCACAGGTTGCGATTAATTCATAAAATGATTTTTCATTTCCGTACGCCGAATTCAGCCTTTATTCTACGTTTTCGGAAAAATGACGTTACGCCATTACTTCCGGTTTATCAAAAGTGCGGAATTACCTTTAAACATATTTTTTTTGTTTGTTTTTAATATCAGCATAGTTTATATTTATCCAGTATTTTTTTATTATTTTCCGGAAAAATTGATGTTTTTTTTTTCATTTTTTACATGGTTAAAGACA
>NW_026460654.1:0-11329 GCF_021730395.1 Mercenaria mercenaria | reverse complement strand
CAGTATCAGTTTAGACAAATGCTTCGTAAGTCTCTAACATTTTTGGGATATCCGCTTAAGTCCTTTCAAACGCACTCATTTCGTATAGGGGGAGCTTCATATTTGTATGTTAAGGGTGTCCCTGAGCAAACAATCAGGACTTACGGACGTTGGAGGTCAGTCGCTTACAAGAGATACATTAGATTATAAGTTTATAACATTTTCAGATATCACTACAGTATGGATAGTTGGGTCTTCGATTATCCGAGATGCCTTCTACCATACGCAAGACAAGAATCTTCAATTACCCAATGTCAGTATATACTGGGATTATCAGCCGGGCATGAGAATTCATCATTTAGTAGAAAAAATTCAGAATTTGCTCACTAGGTATGTGCCTCCTGATTATATAGTGATACACTGTGGCGGAAACGATATTGGCCAGAGCCCATTAAACAGCACCGAGCTACTAGCTATAGATGCCGTACAAAATATACAGTCATTAACAAATGCAAGAATTATTTGGTCACAAATTCTTCCGCGATTGGTGTATAGGAATGAGGTAAATCACACAAAATTAAACAAAGCCCGAAGACGTTTCAATACTGTAATGGCAGGAGTGTGTCGCCAAATTGGAGGGGCTTACATAAGACATCCTCAAATATCAGAAAGAAATTATTTATTTAGGGATTATGTTCATCTCTCTGCTATAGCGAATGATATATTTTTAAGTAATTTGAAGCACGGTTTAAATGCAATCATATATTATAATTATGCTTGCTTCCCGGACGAAAGATATTAAAGATTATTGTTTGTAATTATATTGGGCTCGGTATTGGAATGTTATAACCTGATGCATACTAAAGTAATTGAATTTGAAAATATGCTTAATACACAGTGTTAAACTAGAACAATTGATCTGTCCGATATCCGGAGGAAACAGTATTTGTTTTTTAGCGTCTGCAAATCCAGCGTAATGACTTTTCTGACATCCAGAGTTTATCTCTAGTTCGTTATACCATGTTATACGCTTGCCTTAAGTTCAAGCGAAATAATCTTTCCGAATTCCGGAGGCAATTTATATATGTTGAAGATGAGCCATTTTGCCCGTATGGGTCGGCCATCTTAGCGAAAGTCGGTGACCGACATCCGGCACCACCTACCGATATCCGGAGGCTGAGTTTTTCGACATCCGGAAACTGTTAACCTACCGACATCCGGAGGTTAACTTTATTACAAGAAAATCATGTTCAAGTTTTTCAGGGGGGCCCCATTGGTTTATCGGGAGACCACTTATAAAAAAAAAAATTCTTCAAATTTGAAAGTGTCTTATTGAATGCATTGTTTGCGGGGTTTGATAAAATAGCCCTAGTCCTTGGCAGGGCTCGGGTTTAACCCGAGCTATGGCATTCTAGTGCTTATTTTATCAAATATTCTCACATCTTACATGGAAATATCATTATTTGTAGATACATGATTTAGTAATAATGCTTAATTTTATATACTTGTGCTATTTGGTTAATTTGCAAATATCTAGTATTGACATGCTAGTTTTAATGAGAGTCAGTCATAGCCAACCAACTGCCAAACTTTACATGATCATTTCAATATATATATATATATATATATATATATATATATATATATATATATATAAATAGCTCGTAAATTAATAGATATTTAAATAAATGATATGATATGTAGTCGGTTTTCTTTATAGCTAATTCTCCAGATAAGTACAGTTATTTGGAGCTTGTCTCCAAATAGATGTCTTTATCTGGAGATGTTATGGGAGCTAACTCCTCCGGTCTTGTTGGTTGGCATGCACGCGGTTTATAACTACGTCATCAAGCCTGCGTCATCAAGAAGAAACGCGCAGAGCTCCTCCTTTTTGTCTGGGAAGCCGAACAAACAGGTCACGTTTTGTAAACTCTCATTAAAATTATGTTGAAAACCCTCCCTCCCCCACCAGCTTATTATATCTTTTGTTATTTAGGAACAATACTGCGCCGTTGTTCTGAATTTATATTCCAGGTCACATGTGTAAATGTAGATATGACTAGAAAGAACTAACAACATCTAGGTTTCGGCATGGCTGACAACACAATGGAATGCCTGACAACGCAGTTTACCATATTTTAAACCTTCAGACATTTGTGATAAATGGTAATATTTGTGTATTCTGCATAATGTTTATATTAAACTGATAAAGAAACACATGGTGTTGACATAAAGACATGTGCTGGCGCTGTTATTTATCATAGTGTTGATATTCAAACTGGTAATAAGGAATACATAGTGTCGACATAAAGACATGTGCTCGCGCTGTTATCTGTCAGTGTTGACATTCAAATTTGTGATAAGGAATATATAGTGTAGACATAAAGACGTGCTGGCGCTGTTATCTATCATAGTGTTGATATTCAAACTGGTAATAAGGAATACACAGTGCCGACATAAAGACATGTGTCCGCGTTGTTATATACCACACCACGACATCCAATATCCGTGGGCATGAACTGTGACTTGGTGTTGATATATAAGACTGTTTCAGGCATTCTAGTGCTTATTTTATCAAATATTCTCACATCTTACATGGAAATATCATTATTTGTAGATACATGATTTAGTAATAATGCTTAATTTTATATACTTGTGCTATTTGGTTAATTTGCAAATATCTAGTATTGACATGCTAGTTTTAATGAGAGTCAGTCATAGCCAACCAACTGCCAAACTTTACATGATCATTTCAATATATATATATATATATATATATATATATATATATAGCTCGTAAATTAATAGATATTTAAATAAATGATATGATATGTAGTCGGTTTTCTTTATAGCTAATTCTCCAGATAAGCGATAATTATTACTGGGACTTTGGTATAGATAATTTAGACGAGGCTCCCTCATATTTTCAGCTTCGGCTCATCCTTGCTGGGTCCTCTTGATAACTATATTATTATATTGTTCCGGGTCGCAGTATAAGCTGATGGTTTAAGAATAGTGCTGAACCTTGGTAGATTTTGAGACATTTGGTTTGAAACAGAGTTAAGGTTTGGACCTAAGTGGGTTGTGTGACGGTCAATCTCTCATCCTTGCAGCGAATGCTCGTACTTGAAGGGTTTTCCAATCCATACACTCATTCTAGATCGAGTAGTTCTTGACAAGGTGTTGAAACGTGTTCAACTTGAATCATAGCTGGTAAAAGTTAAAATAATTAGGTTGTTAAATACCAGCTATTGTATAATAAGGAGCACATACTGAATTGATTCTCTACCTGATTTTCAGAAGCAAGGCAGCTTGAGAAAAAAAATAGTATACCAGTCTTATTCAAACAGAAGCAGGCGGCTTAAGAATCTTTTTTTTTTTTTACATATATACATTTTATAATGAAACGCTAGGTAGGTACACGTGACACTTCATTACTTTGAAACACTGAAATTCATACAAAATTGAACAGGATATGTGCAAAATCCAATAGTTTCATAATAGTTATGAAGCAGTAGATAAATTAGCCTTATTATCCCTATGACCGTGACTTTTAACTCCTGCTTCTCAAAGACACTCGTTTTTCGATATCAGGTACTGTGAAATCATTAATATTCGTGGGGGACTAATTTTCGTGGATTTCGTGGTTGACTCAATCCACGAAATTTAATCCCAACAAACAAGTAAAATTCCCTTTCATTTTATATTCAAAAGTTGAAATCCACGAATTCATATCCCCACGAAAATGTCGTTTTGACCAAAACCACGAAATTTCATGCCCACGAAATTTAATGATTTTACAGTATATAATCTGACTACGCAGACAGATGTAATTTAATAGTCAGAGTGACATTGGCCATTTAATTATTAACCACAAATGTTAGCGGCTCAATGTCATTGTGGCATTCACCTTCACATTTCTTAAAATCACGTGCAATAACGCTCATACTATATGAAGTGCTATAATTGTTTGTTAACATCATTTTTGAGCTACTCAGAGTGACTCTTCATTATGCGTGCGCGTGCGCTTGCTTTCGCAGACGCGCATTAAGACTACTAATAGTTTTGTGTTGTGGTCTTAACCGGAAAGGGGTTAGGCTCACCCTATCCTACCGTGTGTGCTCGCAAAGAATTATGCGTGCACTTGCGAAAGAAAATATACGTTCTATTTTCCTTTCAGTATATCTGTAGTTTAGTGTATTATTCGTTTTACTGGAAATCTTGTGTCATGGCACATGCTTGAGGTTATAAGCTGAGTGTTGTGCTTCTCATAGTTTATTTACGTGCCGCACTTTAATGAGGATATAATGATGGATCGTGCGGTCCCAAGGACAAGGTGATAGACTTGATAGAAATGAAGTTTTTCTTCCTCCACCAAAATTGTGTTGGGAGTTAGTCGGTACTGGTAAGTATTCCATATACACTCATGGCTAGGTAAGGTCTTGGCCGTTATGCTGAGGATGAAATACCCGATGTTTCACAATTGGCTTATTAGAATAACTGCGAATGCAAGTGTCGCTGTCGTTTTAAAGGTGATATCGTTTTGTCTAACCATTTTCGGTTGAACAAACATTCTTGCAGAGGCACATTTTACCTTAAAATCAATAGATACAAAAGTGTTCAATGGATATAAATTCCTGTGACAATGTTTAAAATGTGTAACACTACACCTCCCTGCATGCAATAATATAATCAATATGCAGTCGGGCGGGGCGTATGTTCTCCGTGACTATTTGATAAACGACATTGTGTCTGAAATCATTAGTCCTCCACCTCTGGTAATTCATGTGGGGAAGTTGGCAGTTACTTGCGGAGAACAGGTTTGTACTGGTACAGAATCCAGGAACACTGGTTAGGTTAACTGCCCGCCGTTACATGACTGAAATACTGTTGAAAAAAAGGCGTTAAACCCAAAACAAACAAACAAAATCTTACTCAAACATTCAAATTATAGACCTACGGTGGCATAGAGGGGACATAGGAGATATTTTATTTATTACGTGCGCACGTGTTAGCTAACTCGTGCGAACGTTATAAATTGAATATTTCCTATGTCCCCTCTATGCCACCGTATAGATCTGTATATAGGGATTAAATCATGAATTCATGAATGCATGTCTCTCAAATAATTGCATGTAATCAGATGCATGAGAAAGAGAGTGAGTTTTGAAAAAGTGGTGAAAGTCACCCGCCCGTCAAATCAGTTGGGTTGGGTCATGTGGTCATGTGGGGGCAAGAATGTTTGTTCAACCGAAAATGGTTAGACAAAATAATATCACCTTTAAAACGACAGCGACACATGCATTCGCAGTTATTCTAATAAGCCAATTGTGAAACATCGGGTATTTCATCCCCAGCATAACGACCAAGACCTTATGTTTGTGGTTCTACGCTCTGCATGTACTCGTATTAGTTACGTTTGTCTCTTCCAACTAGCGTTATAGTTGTCTTGCACTACCTCCTTTAACTTGAAAATACTAGTAGTCACATTGATGTATAGACGTTAAAGCTTGACCTTCAAACACTTACCACAGAGTCCAATTTTGGGCATTACTTTTTCATTACTTTATGGACACCTTTCATAATAACATGCCTTCAAAGTCAAGATTTTCAAGGACAAAACGTTACCAAATTTATACATAACTTATTGTCCAACTACGTTGCAGATCTTTTTGTTTAACATTGAAGCGACCTTAAAGTTTTGGCACGCTTACTGCCCATAATTGATTGGTCTGGCCATAATCTTAATATTTTGAATAACATTATATCAGACCGCAAAGAATAACCGGTATTGTGACCTTAACCTTCATTCTACAATCCACGTGCAATAGTCCTATGAAATCTGATGCATGTGGTTTCTGCGGCTTTTGTAATCATGTAAAACTTAACAAAGCTACACACATTATCAAATAATCAACATATGAAATATCATTATGCCTGTATGTGTGGGCGTTATTGCGTCTGCAATTTAAATTTATTGTTAATTTCAACAACCAATCCGGTGTAACACTTTTTGCCCTTGATTGTCAAAGTTCTCACTTACTGGTTCTTCATTTGACTTTGAACGTCTTCTTAGAGGTTACATCCTTATAAAATGCACTTTTATAAAATTAAAACGTATTCACGAACATTTCCTGGTGATGCCGTGTCTTTCAATTTTCCAATTTAATTTACATCATAGTATCAGGTTTGAATGCTGCCTGTTTCTGTTACAATTTATAAACTGCGTTCAAAAAGCTGCAAGGTACCTGTTATGCTGGTGATTGCCAGAGTTTATCCTCTCGAGTGTAAGACATAGAAAGTCTCTTGTCCTTCTATGGGACGTGAAAACATATGGAGTCTGTCGTCCTCCTATGGGACGCGTTTGCAGAGGAAATGTGAAGTCTGTCGTCCTCCTATGAGACGTATTTGCAGAGGATATGTGAAGTCTCTCGTCCTCCTATGGGACGTGTTTGCAGAGGACATGTGAAATCTGTCGTTATCATATGGGAGGTGTTTGCAGAGGATATGTGAAGTATTTCGTCGTCCTATGGGACGTGTTTTCAGTGGAAATGTGAAGTCTGTCGTTATAATATGGGGCATGTTTACAGAAGACATGTGAAGCCTTTGGTCTTCCTATGGGACGTGTTTGCAGAGGATATGTGAAAGTTGTCGTCCTACTATGGGACGTGTTTACTGAGGACATCAGAAGTTTCTCGTCTGTACATGTTCAGCATTTCTAAGGGAGTATCGTTAGTCTCTTCCTACATGAGATTGAACAAGATCTGAAAGATAGGATGTGTGAGGTTATTTTCATTCTATAAAACAGAACTAAATTATGCATTTTCCTTCTGTTAGCATGGGTTCCCAACCAACTTCAGATAAGAAATTGTCAATAGAAACGAGTTTTGTTGTTCCAGTTACAATTCTTGCTGTTTAATGTTGATTTTTTTTTCAAGTTCTTGTTCAAGTTCAAGTTCGTTTTTTTTTTTTTTTTTTTTTTGTTTTTTTTTTTGTGAAATTGTCATTCAGAACATCGCTATATTCAAGAATAGGTCTAATGAATGATTTGTAGATCACCTCAAGAGAACTTCTGTCTACCTGAAATTTTAACTTTTTCATGACATTTATTCGCAGCCAGGCTTTCTTTGTTATATAGTCAATTTTTGTAGTTCACTTAAGATCATCGGAAAGTAAAATACCTAAGTGTTTATGATTACTGACTTTTAGTTGGCATTAATACTGTAATTGTGGAGGATGATATCAAAGAAGAAACGTATACTTCACAAGTCAAATAAAAGTAATAAAATGTATGTAAAAATAGTGTGCATACGAAAATTTCACACATTCCAAACAACAGTTTTTGCCACTTAGACAGATCAGTTACTGCCCTTAACATTTCAAAAAATGCAAATCAGTTAACGTAATTTAAATGAATTAGTAAGCCGACCAGATAGTTAAAAATGACAATTGAATGAAGAGGTCGGTAAGGATGTGATAGTAGGGTAAAATCAGATATGTTCGCAAAAAAATGAAAAACAAAACAAAACACTTGGAATAATAGCAAAGGGAGATGTCGTCCCCTGATTGACGAGGTGGTATCACATGGTGAAAAGGAACTCTGTAATTGGCTGTAACAAAAATGCATGCATTAACATATTTTTTAATTGAATTGATTAGCCTAAAATTACCAACAACGACAAAAAGAGTTGTGTGTGCCATGTCCAGACACTGACACTGACAGTGTGGACTACGTATGGAAAGCGGTAAAGGTAAACGAAATATTGACTGAAAAAAGCGCAGAATTTATTTTGCCGAAAATACCGTAACAAATACAGTGTAACCCCGATAATAAGATAAGCAGCGGATCTTTTAGTGCGTTAATAGCCGGATAGTCATATTGTTGAGTTTTTCTTTACAAACGGTATAGGGCATTTAAATTCAACTATATCAAGTTTCTGACCTAATGCAAAAATTAAGAGTAATTCTGACAGTTTGTACAGATGAATTTGTTCTTGGAAAAAGTAATTTATAAACAAAAATGTTTTTAATATATTGATCTAAAACAGTTAGTCATATATTGTCATCTCGCTTTTTCCAGATTTCTCCTCCGTTTGTTTGTTTTGGGTTTAACGCCGTTTTTCAACAGTATTTCAGTTATTTGACGTTGGGCAGTTAACCTAACCAGTGTTACTGGGTTCTGAACCAGTACGAACCTGTTCTCCGCAGAGTAACTACCAATGTCCCCACATGAATCAGAGGTGGTGGACGAATGAGCTAAGCGGGCGGGTTTCTCTAAATGAGTAACGTAAAATGAAGTAGGCATAGTATAATGGAGATTTGTTTGTTTCAGCGTAAGATTGAAATATCTTGAAATATCACGACTGAACACCAGATGCAATATTTTCACGAGTGGCATACCTATGAGTGAACGTGTAAACTATGGTATTCATGAGTGAAAGATATTTTTATCTTACATGTAAACAAACAAATTTTCGTTTTATTTCAAGTTTTGACTGAATTCTACATTTTATTACGAGTGATAATATAAAATATTTGATATTTTTAACTGTGAAAATACTGTTGTAGATATATTTCTATATATCATTCCGATAATTCACTGACAAAAAAAGATGTAATAAAATTAAAAATACTGTGTCGTTCTGTATCGTAACTAAAATTGATATTGTTGAGTTTTGATGAGGTTCATAGTTCTCTAAATTTCGTAATTGTAATCTAACATCTGGCTTGATTTGTGTAGTAAATGCGTTTTAAAGTAATAATAATGTTTGATGGTTGTCATTTCTACGTGTAGCTGATTCAAGATAACTGGTGGAAGATATCGGTTATTTGATGTATTTTTTTTTAAATTTATTGCATTTTCTAACAATTTAAGTATGATTATGCTAGAAAATAGTGAATTTTCCAGGACGTCAGATAACTTAATACGCATGATGCTTTAAACATTGTAGCTTGCAAAATGAGCGAATGTGAGCCATATAAAATGTCACATGGCGGAAAAAATGAAGTCTTGGAGCTTCTTAAGCACACTTGAATTTTCCCTCTGCTTTGGTCTATATTCCAATATTAAATCATCATCACCAAACAAAAACAGTATCCATGGGTACCTAATGTTTTTATATTTTAAATCATATTGTGGTGTGTAAATCATTATAGATCCAACACTTCTCAATATAAAAGTAGTATATTCTGTACATAGCTAACCAGAACATCAGCAACTGAGATAACTTACCGTCCGTCGTCAACACTTTTTTTTCAAACGACATCTCCTCTTCAATAATTTGGTGAAAGGTGATGCAATTTGACAGGTATACTCACTGGATAATCTTCAAAGAAATCCATTCCATCTGAAACTCTTGTTGCCAAGGCAATGAAAAGGACAGTTTTTGAAATAATTTCATCAAAATATTATCTAAAGATTGTTAAAATTATCCCATGGCCGTCAGTGGGAGTGGTCACTTTGCCCTATACAATATATACAAAAATTTTACACAAATATTTCTTTGGCAACTATAGCTTTGGGTGTCACATTAGGTAACTGTAATTTAAAACAAGAGGCCCATGATGACAGCTCATATAGGTAACAATGTTGGTAGAGAGACATTCAAGAAGAATTTCAGCATAACTACTTTGAAAACTAGAACACTATTAAACAGACGGAAATGGAGTTTTAGCTTGAAACTGCTTTTATTTTCTTCTCAAGACGTTATTTTGTATCAGAATTCTTTGAACGAAACCGAAACAGTTCCAGCTAGAGTACATAGTCTGTGCAAATTAAATAAGAAAACGCAAATAATTTAAAAACAGAATGGTCAGAATTACAAAAACAACACATTATTGTTTTTTATTTACATTCTATTTACGTAGAAACAAATGATAACACACTTTATTTCATTGAGATAAGCAACATTCCTAATGCCCTTTAGCACCGACCTGGGCAAAGCTCTTATCATAAAAGGACATGATCTACAGGGACCATAAATAGTAACTTTATAGTAAATAACGACATTTATAGAAGTCCTTGGACCCTTTATCTGACTTTATCTAACCTCAATACGAACTACGCAAATAATGGCACGTAAATAAAAAAAAAATTCCACTAATAGGGGCAGCGTAGGATAAAAAAGTGCCGAATATCAGACAGACGAACAAACGGTATTACAAAATTTACATATAATGTTGTTTGCATATCTTTATAGTGAGGATATATCACTACCAGTGCTGAGCAATTGCATAGAAATAGAAATATAAAACTAAAACAAGGCCAAAATCCAACTGAAATAACGCAGTCCTTTAAGCATTTTATGTTTAAAATGAACTTATAACAAAGTAGGAACCCGCCTTGAAATCATGTATAAATAAATATATATCATACGTATAAATTTTAAAAAGTAATTAGAAATGTCTCTTCAGTGGTACAAAAAATATTAATAAACATGCATGTACATATTTAACTTTCCTATATATTTCTAATTTTACCACTAGGTTTAAAATTATATGTGTGCATGCAGGTAGAATGTAATACACATACATGTTTGTATTTGTATAAGTTTGCCCAGAATGGTGGTGCGTCATAAATCTAATTTATAAAAAATCACAGTATCAGTTAACTTTTCTATTGCATGATATTGTTCAAAGTGTATCAAATAAATATAAAGAATATTAAATTTTATCCAGTAATACATTATGGCTTTGATGACTTAAATATAAGACGGATTGTGTTTTTTTAAATCTGAAATGTTTTTAGGAACTGACCTATTGCACATACACATACTCGAGACTGCCTGAAAACGTCACCTGTGGAGAATACATGCTTACATTGCACGTATCTTTCAAATATTGCACGACATAAAATACTTACGTCACGTGTAACGAAATTTATGGCAAAGTGGGTGTAATAATTTAGTACTTGTTATACATGGATTAAATGTAGAATAATTTAATATCTTAAACCTAAAACCGATGATATGCAAGAGACTTATAAACAAGTTTTCACTAGCTGCACACTTACTCTTACAAATCACGCTTTCGGTGGCGTATGTAAAACTGAAAAACTTTACAATCTGTAAACTATCAACAACCCAACTTACAATCTGTTTACTATCTGTAAAACTTTACAGATTTACTTCAGAAACAGTGAAGTTTTAGTACTTTTCACAACTGCTACTTTCTTATCAGGTAATCTTAGGAGATTTTTTTTCACTTTCAACTTAGCTTTCTCTGCTAATTAATTGCTTGAATTGTTTGCTTATATTTTGCTATTGATTCTATTTATTTTGTTTTGTTGTGCTGTACAGTCTGTTTTCCTACATTCTGATTATCTTATAATGAATAAGACATGACTCGCAAC
>NW_026460653.1:0-4856 GCF_021730395.1 Mercenaria mercenaria | reverse complement strand
TGTTATATGCTTTGAAATTATAAGAAATTAATGAATGATAAATCAAGTCAAGCAAGACGCTTGGAAATCGGAGGCGTTGGTAATGTCGCGAAATTGAGAATTGGTCCTTTTCGCGCTTAATGCGCTTTATGGTAATTAAAACAGGAAGTCGACCGTCTGAATTTGCGTAGGATTTGTTTAGCAAATAACAGTAAAAAATAAGTTGTGTGTGATATAGCACATATTAAAACACAGTTTAATATCACAGACATATTTTTGATGACTAGTTAACTATTATGACATATGTATAACAGGATAACCAACAGGGGTCAGAATGGACAAAATTATTTAAATGATAATACTAATAATTACCGTTTGTGCTACATTAGTGCACAAATATGTTGTCATTACTTAGCATGTATATGTCACACGAACAATGTAATCACAATAAAAATCATACATCACATAAAATCTACATTTGACTATTATAAAGGCAGATCATCGACAGAATTCAAAAAAAAAAGATCGATGAGAATTTGCAGAGAAATAATTACTAATAAGTACAGTTATTTGGAGCTTGTCTCCAAATAGATGTCTTTATCTGGAGATGTTATGGGAGCTAACTCCTCCGGTCTTGTTGGTTGGCATGCACGCGGTTTATAACTACGTCATCAAGCCTGCGTCATCAAGAAGAAACGCGCAGAGCTCCTCCTTTTTGTCTTGGAAGCCGAACAAACAGGTCACGTTTTGTAAACTCTCATTAAAATTATGTTGAAAAAATTGTTATTTACATGCTTACAGTATATTAAAATGATTTTAAATGTTTGCAAAATACGATGGTTCATTTACATGGAATATATAATTTTGAAAATTTGAGTCAAAACAGGTTTTTAGACTAGCTAGTGTCGTTAAACTAGAATGGTAGAGCTATTTCATTTTATATTTTAACAAGCTAAATTGTAAAATTATTTGTGATAGACATAACCTCTAGCAAATTAAATATTTTATTCAAGCATGCCAAGACAACGAAGGCAACGTAACTGTGACTGGCAGACCCAGGCGTAATGCACGGCGACAAGAAGTAGCCACAGAGTTACAGAGGTTAGCGTCAGCTACTCCACAGTCCGCTGAGCAGTGCCTTAATTCAGACCCAGCTTCTTCGGTGGGAACACCTCAAACTGCGCATACTGTTACAGCTGCCAATTTACAATCGGGGACTTGTAATTCTCGTGAATGCAGCGATCAGCTACAAGGCAGCTCTGATTCTATAGTCAATCCCACGCAACATGGTTACTCAAACATCGGAAACTCTTACACTCCCGAGACTGTCATATCAGTACCTAGTGACACCTTCCAGTATGCAACGTCGACACAATTGCCTAGTAACCAAATGGCATGTTCTCAGAATTTCAATTGTCATGGAAACGCACCATCTGCCGGATATGTTAATACTATCTCATAACAAACTAATCCGGGCAATTACACTTCCGGTCAATATATATCGTCGGAACATTTGATGAGTACCCAACCAGGAACAGTACCCTATGCGACATGGGCACAGTTGCCAAGTAATCCAGTGACAGGTTCTCAAAGTTTCGGTTGCCATGGAAACGCATCATTTGTCGGATATGCTAATACGAACACGCAACAAACTAACTCGGACATTAACACTTTTGGTCAATATGTATCATCGGACCATTTGACAAGTAGATCTATCCAACCAGGGACAGCATCTGGCATGGATCACAATGTAAACACTATTTGTACTACAGATGCAAGTGTTACATCAGCTGTGAATGTCCAACAACCAGTGTACCCCTACTTTAGCAACTCTGGGCCCGTTATGCAACCCACTAGCAATGTTCCCGCACATAGTACCCAGCAATACATGGCTCAACCACTGTCGGAGGCTAATTCACATATGTCAGGTAATGAAACTTTTATGACATCTATATGTACAGATCTTGCCTTGCATGTTAGTCAAAATATAAAGGAAAAATGTTGGCGAGGAGAGTTTATCGAACTCTCGTCATTATTAGAAAAAGATGTAGCTAGTAAACAAGTTATTAAATTAGTCAATGGTGAATTGCAAGTTAGCTCGCCACCTTCAAAAACAAACGAAATTTTGTCAATTGAAAAGTGGACTGATGCATTTTTGGTTTATATGAGCATAATGTTACAAAAAATGCCTTATCTTGCAAGAGATTTATTGCAGTATGTTAATACAATACGTTCAGCTTCTAAACAAAACTCTTTTGGGTGGTGTAAATATGATCGGATGTTCCGGCAGAAACTTTATAAGTATACAAATATGAAATGGTCATTTATAGATGCCGAAATCTGGCTTATTACTATGACCAGCCACACACCGGTCAGTGACAAATTAAGGCCTTGTTTTGATTTTAATGATAAAGGTTACTGTTCAAAATACGCATGCCAGTACGCTCACAAATGTAAAAAATGCTCAGGGTCACATTCTTCAGTAATTTGCAAAAATGTTTTTCAACTAGAACAAACTAGAGGCACGAATTATTTCAGACCAAGATTCCCAAGGCCCGTTTACAGACAAGTTTCTAATGGCTCATCTATGGGACCTAGGCCATACACCGATAGATCCGGTGCGCTTAGACATGTGGCTCCACGACTACGACCATAGGGTGTGCGAAACCGCGTACAGTGCGAAACCGGGTACACTGACTCTAATGAAAGAAATTATTTATTATCCGGTTTCAGAGAGGGGTTTCGAATCGAATATCATGGTCCGCGTTACGCACTTCATTCAAAAAATTTAAAGTCTGCAGTATTAAACCAAGATTTAGTTCTTTCAAAATTATATAAAGAGGTGGAGCTTGGTAGAATACTTGGGCCATTTAAGACGGAACCATTCTCGAACCTTCGCACCAACCCTGTCGGACTGGTGCCAAAAAGCACTGGCGGTATGCGATTAATAACACACCTATCATACCCATACGGGAATAGCGTTAATGATTTTATAGACCCGGAATTGTCTTCTGTTCAATATTCAAAGTTTGACAATGTTATTGATATTATACAAAGGCTAGGACAGGGTACGTTAATGGGGAAACGGGATGTTAAATCTGCATTTAATTTAATACCTGTTCATCCAGAGGATTTTAATATTCTTGGAATTAAATGCGATAACAAATTTTGGATTCAAAAAATGCTTCCGTTCTATTAGTCCGGCTATTTTTGAACGTTTCGCAACTTCATTACAATATGTTGTAGCAACGTTCGCTAATTCAAAAAATCTAGATCATTATTTGGATGATTTTTTCTTTGCCGGTAAAGCTGGTACAAATGATTGCTCTGATCTTTTATCATCTTTTGAATATATTTGCAATGATATTCAAGTTCCAATAAATGCCGAAAAATCGGAAGGTCCCGTCACTACATTAGTTTACCTTGGTTTAGAAATAGATACCATCTGTATGGAAATCCGGGTACCCAGCGATAAAATTGAAAAGGCAAAAACACAGATTTTAGAAGCTATTACGAAAAAGAAAATAACTTTAAAAGCACTGCAGTCCATACTTGGAAGCCTTAATTTTTTCTCGAAAGCCATTCCTACTGGCAGAACTTTCAGCTGTAGATTGTATCAAGCGCAAGTCCAAGCCAAATTACCTCATCACTATGTCCGTCTTAATAAGGACACGAAAGAAGACTTAAACATGTGGTTAACCTTTTTAAACTCATTTAATGGAACTACCATTATGTCAGAACAGGAATGGCTTTCAGATAATCACATAAATCTGTACACCGACGCCGCCGGAAACAAATCGTTAGCATGTGGTGCTTACTTGAACGGAGAATGGTTAGTTTATAAATGGCCTGGTCACTGGAATGAGACTGTGTTTAGGGACATCACACTTTTAGAATTAGTCCCGATCCTTTTGGCCTTTTTAATGTGGGGTAAACAATTAAAAGGAAAGAAGCTAATGCTACATTGTGATAACATGAGTCTCGTTCATATTATTAACAAAAAGACATCCCGTAACCAACGGGTGTTAGACTTGTTAAGAAAACTAGTTTTAGTTCTTTTAGAAAACAATATACATGTTAAGGCTGTTCACATCACGTCAAGAGCAAACGAACTTTGCGATGCTATAAGCCGTCTACAATTTAACAGAATTAAAACTTTATTACCAGCCTTCGCTAGCGAAACCCCTCTCATGATTCCCTCTGAATTTCAGGAGTTTATCAGCACGAAATTAGCAGATTGATTAAAGGATCTATCTCAGAAAATACACATAAATGTTACAGAGCTGGAACTGACGCGTTCGAAAACTTTAGGCAACGAATGCATTACAGCAAGCACTGGCCTCCAAGCGTCCAACAATTGGCAGAATATATAGCTTATATGTCGCGGAATGGGTATTCATACAGGTCTGTTGGTTGTCACGTGGCTGCAGTTGCATTCACATGTAAAATCAATAATTTAGTAGATACTACACAGAATTTCTTTATTCGGAAAATGATTGAAGGCATGAAGCGTTTACAATGTAGACGCGACATAAGACAACCAATCACCATAGATATGTTAACTAACATCACAAAAAATTTGTGTCTTATTTGTAGCTCCGAGTACGAAGCACTTCTCTTCAAGACGGCATTTTTACTGGCATTCTTTGGTTTATTGAGGGTCAGTGAAATAAATTTTCCGAAACAAAATATTATCATATTTCAAAATTATATTCAGGTGCATCTTGCCACGTCAAAAACTGATCAGTTAGGCAAAGGCGCTACGATGAAGATTAATTTGCAATCGAGCGATTGTATTTTGCTAAGGGAAAGCGTTACACAATTTTATTCAGCCAGACCAAACGTAGATGGACAATTTAAACGGTGCGCCATTGACT
>NW_026460652.1:0-2477 GCF_021730395.1 Mercenaria mercenaria | reverse complement strand
AGTTTCGACTTGACCTAGTATCATCAAGGAAAACATTCTGCCCAAAGTTTCATGAAGATCTTGTGAAATTATGGCCTCTAGAGAGGTCACAAGGTTTTTCTATTTTTAGACCTACTGACCTAGTTTTTGAAGGCACGTGACCCAGTTTCAAACTTGACCTAGATATCATCAAGATGAACATTCTGACCAACTTTCATAAAGATCCCATGAAAAATGTGACCTCTAGAGTGGTCACAAGCAAAAGTTTACGGACGGACGCACGGACGCACGCACGGACGGACGACGGACACCGCGGGATCACAAAAGCTCACCTTGTCACTTTGTGACAGGTGAGCTAAAAAATAAAAAATTGTGCAGTACACACACCATCGTGAGGATGATCTTGGGGTCTCCAATGCAGGGCTCATACTGTTGGTCGCTATTATTGCCATTTGCAATTATTTTACAGTCATGACAAAAGAGTTTCAAGACTTGTCTGACATTCGGTCAGACAATCCAGTATAACCCTCTAGCCAAATGGAAACTTGTCTGACTGAAAACATGTCGTATAGAGTAAAGAAATGAACAAGAGGGCCATGAAGGCCCTGTATCGCTCACCTGACCTATTGACCTAAAGATTATCAAGATTAACATTCTGACCAAGTTTCATTACCATATGGACATAAATGACCTCTAAAGTGTTAACTAGCTTTCCTTTGATCTGACCCGGTGACCTAGTTTTTGACCCCACATGACCCAGATTCGAACAAGACCTAAAGATCAACAAGATTAACATTCTGACTAAGATTCATGAAGATATAGTCATAAATGTGGCCTCTAGAGTGTGAACAAGCTTTTCCTTTGATTTGACCTAGTGACCTAGTTTTTGACTCCACCTGACCCAGGTTTGATTGTGACCTATAGATCATCAAGATTAACATTCTGACCAAGTTTCATTAAGATATGGTCATTAATGTAGCCTCTACATTGTTAACAAGCATTTCCTTTGATTTGACCTGGTGACCTAGTTTTTGATCCTACATAATCCAGATTCAAATTGGACCTTAAGATCATCAAGATTAACATTCTGACCAAGTTTCATGAAGATATAGTCATAAATGTGGCCTCTACAGTGTTAAGAAGCTTTTCCTTTTATTTGACCTGGTGACCTTGTTTTTAATCCCAGATAACCCAATATTGAATTCGTCCAAGATTTTATTGAGGATAACATTCTGACCAAGTTTCATTAAGATTAGGCCAAAATTGTGACCTCTAGGGTGTTAACAAGCTTTTCCTTTGATTTGACCTGGTGACCTTGTTTTTGACCCCAGATGACCCAATATCAAATAGTCCAAGATTTTATTGACGGTAACATTCTGACCAAGTTTCATTAAGATTGGGCCAAAAATACGACCTCTAGAGTGTTAACAAGCTTTTCCTTTGATTTGTCCTGGTGACCTAGTTTTTGACCCCAGATGACCAAATATTGAACTCGTCCAAGATTTTAGTGAGAGTAACATTCTGACCAAGTTATTAAGATTGGGCCAAAATTGTGACCTCCAGAGTGTTAACAAGCCTTTCCTCTGATTTGACCTGGTGACCTAGTTTTTGACCCCAGACTACCCAACATCGAACTTGTCCAAGATTTTATTGAGAGTAACATTCTGAACAAGTTTCATTAAGATTGGGCCAAAAAGTGTTAACAGTCAAATTGTTGACGACGACGACGGACGAACACAGGGCGATCGCTCACCTTTGAGTACTTCGTGCTCAGGTGAGCTAAAAATGAACAGGTGAATGTGTTGTAAAAATTACTTTGGCGGTATTAAAAACCGACCGGCTGACACATAGACCCTCCTTGTCAAACCTAGTCATTTCTTGTCAGACAGGTCCGAAGGGATTTTGGCATCATTTTGCCATGACTGATTTTATTTAAATGGTGAATAACAGAGCTCTGTATAATTAATTATGCCAACTAAGAAAGTAGCCCTCAGTCAACTAGTGTAGAAAATCCATAAGGAGGACTTTTTATTACTTTGTGTGTTTAAAACACGGGTCAACTATACCGATGACATTGCTAACGGTGGAAGGCTGTAGTCAACAATTAAACAGATTTTAACCGGAGTGCAACCTGTCAGAAGTACACAATCTTGCTAATCTAGCATTTTGGGCGATGCTTTCAGTCTGACTGACAGACAGGCTACTTTTCGAGAACTTTTTCATACAGTATATATCAGGGCTTCGGAAATTTGCTGGTTTGTCGGTTTTGGACCGATTTTTGACTTTTCAGACTAATTCGTGAAGTGAAAAAAACGAAAACAAGAGGACCATGATGGTCCTGAATCGCTCACCTCTTCCCACATGATCCAGTTTTGAGTATGACGTCGTTTTTTCTATTATTTGACATAGTGACCTAGTTTTTGAGCTCATGTGACCCAGTTTTGAACCTGACCTAGATATTATAAAGATAAAAATTCTGACCAATTTTCATGAAGATC
>NW_026460651.1:0-16109 GCF_021730395.1 Mercenaria mercenaria | reverse complement strand
TTAAAGAAATTATGGTCTAGTTTTAACCACACTATTGTGTCGTAATGTGTTCTAATAATCTGTACACCCCTTTTTAATGAGTTTTTGTAATATATAACCATACCTCCGCTGCATCTCCTAGCGCTGCGATTCTGGAATTTCCTGTAAAAGTTGTGACCGGTATATCCAGTTAATTCAATATCACTGTTTTTGTTTGTCCAAGTCTCATATAGAAAAATGAAATCGTTTTTGGTAATTAATTCAAGAAAATCATCGGAACATTTCTTTGCAGAAGTCAGTCCATTAACATTCCATGAAATAATATTCAGCGTATCCCCGGTGTATTCCTATTTTTCGGCTGCCACAGGTTTTCCGTCAACGTACAGCGTATCGTATGCCAGCCAGGCACGTTTCCCCTCTTTTTTGGCTTCTTTGAGTTGCGGGAGAAGTTTACGTTTCTTGTCGTTTACTTCTTTAGGGAACTGTTCGGTAATGTAGTACGGTTTTCCCTGTAAAGTTTTCCACTGTTTTCGCACAAATTCACGTTCTTTAAAAAGAGTAAACTTCGCAACTATTTTTCTGTGCCTGCCGTCGCCCATTTTTGGGCCCATTCTATGCACCCTTTCGAATTGCATTTGATCGACTAGATCCTGCGCTAATTCCATTTCCTTGACCATAAACTGTTTTAATTCAGTTTCACAATTTTCTGTCGGGGCCTCCGGGATATTCCCGAACACTAAATTGTTTCTCATTGACTGTGATTGTAAGTACACAATCTCACTTTGTAGACTGTTACGCTCTCGTTCTAAATGGACAACTTTGTCACTAACTAAACCCAAAGAAAAATCTGTTGATTCGAATTTCTCTTCTAACGTGCCCATCCGTTCGTCCGTCCGCACTGATTTGTCTTGAACAAAAGTCCATAACTTCTTTATCTCCTGATCAAACTTATCTACTTTTTGTTCTAATCTTTCAAGAGTTGTGAGGCGTTTATCAACATTTATGAGTTTGTTGTTAATTGACTGTAAAACAGCCATAATATCTGAATTTGAAGGTTGACTACCTGCTAGCTCTGTATGGGTTCCTTTGTCTGAGTCCATGTTTGTACCGTTACCGTTACCGTTTCCGTTACGATTATGGATGGCTTCTAATTTAAATAGATCATCTAAATTCAAACTCAGATCATCATTTTCATACAGTATTAAATTAGTTTGACCTATAATACTACTCACATCAACAGTCTCGGGTGAATTTGAAAATTTTCCCGCTTTGCAGAAACTTCCATTGTTTGAACTGTCATCACTTTTTTTACGTTTTTCTCGTCGTTCACGTTTTGATTTTCCCATCTATTACATCCAGCATATATATTTGTCTATCAATAATTATCTTAAACACAGTTTTATCCACTAAATTTTTGTTTATCCATAAAATCCTTATTTTTTTTCAAACCATCAAATTTTCATGTCCGCCATTAGATCACGTGATTTACATTTAAGGTCATGCGCGGACATGTATAATGGATTTAGCAGGTCACAACCAAGTGCGCAAAAAGTTGAATACGATTATTAGGCCGGTTATTCTGAATGTCAACGTTAAACTAATTCCAACAGAAACTTTCTTATGATAAATATGTTCTTTAATATGAAGTGAAACACTAAAAAAAAGTCCTCAAAAATCGGGCGACAGGGTTTTCAGATACAACGTCGGAAAGTTTATGTTTTGTTCGTTTTCTGACGATGTCCATTACCATACACCATATCGCTCGTTTTCCTACTTCCGGTTCTGACGTAAACAAAGCGTCTGCAAAGTTTACTGTGAAAGTGTTACATTATCCGTTTATTTAACCACCAAGACGAATATATTTCAAAGGATTGGTAAATATACGTTTATTTGCAACAATAAATACAACATTTACGCCACTATGACTTTTTAAAGAGGCGAAAGTAAGCAAGGTCTTTTAATGTTTTATGTTTTCGCGATTTGTTTACTAGAGGCTAATACACTTTATTATGTCCAGTATTGGCCACATATGCTTTAGTACAGTAAACATACGTATTTATATCTATAATCGTAATGAAAAAAAAACAGGTATTTATGAAAAAAAATAATAGAAAAACACGTTGCCTAATAAGGAATATAACCAAAAAATAAATCTACGGAAGCGTTTTTGGGTCATAAATTTAAAAATGGAAAAACTCTGCAAATAGGCTATTGCGTTTATTTTTGACTGAAAGTAACGAATATATATTATTATTATTCGAAATAATATTTGTTTTTCGTTAAATTGATTAAGAAAAGATATTATGATTCATTGTAAAGTTTTAATTGTAGTGAATTGTAACATAGTAAACCCATTTATTTCTATTTAAAACGAAAAAAAGTAAATTTATTTTATTTATTTTTTGTTCATTTCAGGAAATATGGAATGCGTAGCACGATTAATTATATTAGAAACACTGTTAAAGAGAAGCTGATGAAACAGATGTACATTATCTTTGATTACTGCTGCTTACTGCTTTTTCTGGCGATGAGCATGAAGTAAGACCATAATGATTTTGAAATTTTATAAGTTATATCTGAACGGCATTCATGAAACTTAGTTTAGTTTTGAAAAAAAGGATAATGATTTCGTTTTTATTTCAAACCAGGTAACTATTGCAACGGAAGTCTGTTCACATCAATGCGATATGTACACTAGATGTCTCGATTTTTTTTTTTTGTCATTATAAAGTATTAATGAAGTACGCTGTGATATATTAAAGAACTCTCCATATTGTTTTCCAGCACTGAGCAGCAAGCCTGTGTTATTTGTAAAGTAAAAGATGAAGGTCCTACTGCCAAGCTTGGTACAAAGGGGTGCATGAGTTTAGTGACAGTTAGCAAGAAGAAAGGTACACAGTTTTATATTTTTCTAATTATTTTGCGTTGAAAGATTTCAGTTCTCAGAGGACATGGAAGAACAATGAAGCCAGTTATGTCCTGTTTTATACATGAACAATTATTTGTTATTATCAACTTAAATTTTTTTTACCTTATATATGTAATTAAAAGCATGCATCGAATAATGCATAATTTGATTATGTCAATTTATAATTCATGCATAAGTAAAATATAATCCATACTTTGATCCTAGTGAACACTGGTAATATTAGACTGTAGATTATTGAAGTACTTGTCAAATCAGGTATGTACTAAATGATAAGTTTTCTTTGCAATTTCAGGTGATCTGCTATGTGTTTCTCCGGGCCAGATAGTACATCTTGAGTGGGTCTACTAGGAGGGTCTACTGTCACCCAAACCAGCTTAGAACATCAAAAGAAAAGTCTGATTTAAGCTCTAGTGTAAAGACACGGAAATTTGGTGAAACAGCATTTGATTTTGAAAGTAAATGTATCTTTTGTGGTACTGACGCAAAACAAAATGAAAATAAAAGAGGTTATGACGTTTTCCCAGTTAGAACTCTAGAATTTCAGCAAACAATAAAAAATGTGTGTAAACAGAGAAATGATGAATGGGGAAATGATGTACTTTGTAGGCTTGAATTTGTACACGACCTTCCAGCTGCTGAAGCTCGATATCATCAAGTTTGTAGCGTTAATTTTAGGACAGGTTATCAAATTCCTACGCCATATAAATCTCCTGTTAATTCTCAAAAAAGAAAAAAAGGTAGACCAACTAAAAAGAAATAGAAGACGCATTCTTTGATACCATGAAGTATTTTGAAAATCATGAACATGATCAGGTAACACTGTCAGATCTTGTGAAAATTATGTCAGAGCTGTGTGGGGATGATGAAGCATATGGTACAGCTTATATGAAAAAAAGAATGATTGAATATTTTGGGGATGCTATCATTATATCAGAACTGAATGGGAAACATGACGTTGTAACATTTAAAAGTACAGCTCATTCCATTTTACATTCTTTTTATAATAGAAATGGCAAACAAGATAGTGAATCAGAACAGAAAGCTATCATACTAACAGCAGCAAAACTTATTTTCAGTGATATAAAGTCTGGCGAGTATTCAAAAGAAATTTATCCAACAGCATCCGAAATTATGTCACTTGAATCTAACCTTAAGTATGTCCCTGAAAGTCTCCAAATATTCCTAAATAAGATAATTGATAACAAACAAGGAGAAAAGAAGATTGCATCTATAGGTCAAGCAATTGTGCAAGCTGCTTGCCCAAGGAGTGTTATCGCACCACTACAGATAGGTTTAGGTGTGCAAGTCCATCATCTAGTTGGCTCTAAAATGCTACTTGAATCTTTACATAGTCTTGGTTTCTGTTCCTCTTATCAAGAAGTTCTGAAATATGAATCTTGTGCTGCAGTTACACAGGGAACAACTATTCACACAACTAATAATGAATTTGTGCAATACATAGCCGACAATGTCGATCATAACATTTGTACATTGGATGGACTGAACACATTTCATGGGATGGGCATAATTGCAGCTGTTACTCCTAGACTTAAAACGAATCAAATTATCCCACGTGTACATGTAGCAAATGAAGAGGTAACTGATATTGCAAAAATTGACATTCATTTCTACAAACAAAAGAGTAACAAAATGGAAGAGATGATATTTAAACATTTAATTGATTTAGCAGACATTGAAGAACCACTGAGAGAACTTGACTTCCTGATTAAAATTGCACGACCGTTGGGAGTACAGTCACCAGGTTGGTCCGGATTTATGCAGATGGTACATCATGGAAAGTATCCCGGAGAGTCATCCTTGGTGTTCATGCCTATGATTGATATGAGTGCAAGTGACCTGTCTTGTATCTTTTCAACGCTGCACTTTGTAGTTTCACAATCTAACCAATCGAATACAACCCCGGTTCTTACCTTCGATCAGCCTCTGTACTGGAAGGCACTCAATATTATAGAAAATGAACCAAGTGAAAGCAAGATTAAATCAGTCGTGGTACGGTTGGGTGGATTTCATACCGAGATGAGTTTTTTAGGGTGCATTGGCAGAATAATGGAAAATACTGGCCTGAAAGAACTTCTTGCGACTGCTTATGCTGAAAATACAGTTGGACATATGCTTGATGGTAAAGCTATAAACAGGGCAATCAGAGGACATTTTCTTGTAGATGACGCATTAAATGTTCTGCTGCTTGAAAAGATGCTGGCACAGAAAGATCAATCTTCGGATAGTAACAACAATTCTATCCAAACTAAAGACGACACAAATGATAACATTGAACCAGAAACTGGAAGTGACATTCTCAAAGAAGAAGACACAGATCAATGTGACATCCACGAAGTGGAACACACAGACCAAAATGACATTCGCAAGGTAGAAGAAAGGGGACAAAGTGACATTAACAAAGAAAAAAGCACAGAACACAGTGACATTCCTAAAGTAGAAGACATCCTTCATGATATATTGAATAAGAGACGAGCCCCGGAATCTCTGCAAAATAACAAAACAATACTTGAATTGATGGAAAGCTATGAACAAATGAAGTTGGACCTTTTGAAATATAAAACTGCTAGGCTTTGGCTGCAATATATGGAAATGATAGATATACTAAAATCATTTATCAAAGCAGAGCGAACTGGAAACTGGTGTCTACATCTGAAATCCATGCAGAAAATGCTGCCATTCTTTGCAGCAGCCGGTCACAACTTGTACCTGAAATCAGCTTATCTGTATCTGCAACAGATGATAAGTCTTCCTGATAGCAACCCACAACTTCATAACGCATTTTGCAATGGGTTTCATGTTGTACGCAGGAGCGATCGCTACTGGGGAGGTCTTTCAACGGATTTGGCGATAGAGCAGGTCTTAATGCGAAGTGTTAAGTCGGTCGGTGGTCTAACTAGAGGAAGAGGGATGACAGAAGCACAAAGAGCACATTGGTTACTTTCTGTCCCTGCAATGGCTGAGATTAATAATGCAATGCAGGAATTTACAGAGCATAGATTAATAACAAGTGAGCAGCATAAGGAAAGTACGGAATCAAGAATTAAAAGAGACGAACTGGACAGAAATACATTTATAGACTTTTTAAAAGAAAGAAATCCATTCGCAGAAGAAGTAGAGTTAAGAAACATTGAAACAGGAGTTATTGCAGATAAAAATGTAAATGCGGATACAGCAAAAGAAGTTGGTGAGGGTATTATAAAGGGGATGACAGATCAAAAAGTTATCGAGTATACATTTAAAAGGAAGAATGAAGCTGTAACGTTAGGAAAAAAGAACAGTGTGAAAGTTGACGGAGCGGAAATACATGTTGATTCACAACTTCTATTCCAACGTCTTATTGCTGTTGCTGACATAACATTAGATGAGAAGGAAGATATTTTCCAGTATGAACTTTGTGGCAACCCATCATCTCTGTTTGATTCTGCTGGACTTTTGCGCGAACCACAAAAACCATTATTGGCCAAGGCTATATGGGACCATAGCAAATGTGGTACAGACATTATATCAGATGAAACTGTTCATTATGTCTTAGATGGTGGCTCGTTAATTCAAAGAATTCCTTGGTCATGTGGATCATCGTTTGATTCAATTTGTTCAAGATATACAGATTACGTCGAGAGGAGCTATGGTAAGCACATGTAGTGTTTGATGGCTACTGCAACGGTCAGTCAACAAAAGACGTAACTCATGAGCGAAGAACAAAGGGGGTCGTTGGAACAGAAGTAAAATTTGATGGGAAAACACCATTTAAAACAAAAAAGGAGTCAGTTTTGTCAAACAAAGAAAACAAACAAAGATTTATCAATCTTCTAACAAAGCATATGCAAGACCGGGAAATTTGTGTTTTAAACGCTGGTGGTGATGCTGATGTTCTGATAGCTGAAACAGGAGTAAAATTAGCGAAGGATTTTCCAACTGTTGTTGTTGGTGAGGACACCGATCTACTCGTTTTACTTCTTTATCATGCAAACGAATCAGACAACAGCTTGTACTTCACATCCGACTCGAAGAATTGTATGAAAAAGAAGAGAATATGGGATATAAAAGAGACAAAATGTGCATTAGGTTCAGAAACGTGCAGATTATTACCATTTGTTCATGCTTTCAGCGGGTGTGATACAACATCACGAATATATGGCATTGGTAAAGGTGCGGTGTTTAAGAAGATAGCAACAGATGCTTATTTTAGACAACAGGCACATGTTTTTGTAAATAATGGTTCATCCCATGAACAGGTAGCGAAAGCCGGAGAAAATTCATTTAAGTGTTTGTACAATGGATTAATTGAAACACCACTGAACAGTTTAAGGTACAGAAAATTTATAACTAAAGCAGCTACAAGCACATGTGTAGTTCAGGTACAGACATTACCCCCGACAGAAGCAGCCGCGAAGTACCATAGCTATAGAGTGTACCATCAAGTTCAAACGTGGATTGGCAATACAATAAACCCTCTGGAATGGGGCTGGTGTTCAACCGGTGATAAACTTGTTCCATTTAAAACACATTTGTCCGCTGCACCAGAAAGGTTGCTTAACATCATTAAATGTAATTGTAAAATCAATTGTGATACAAAAAGATGTTCTTGCAGGAAACATGGACTTTCCTGTTCTGTAGGATGTGGAGGATGTAGAGGCATCTGTTGTTCAAACAGTATGAAGGTTGACAGTGAAGAATTCGAGCATGTTGGTGTTGTTTAAGTACGCTTAACTGTTTGAAAATTATTAGCTGATACAGTTGTATTTACTTAAGTGAACGTTATTTGCCAACTGTTGTAATCAAAAGAAAACGAGAACTAAATGTAGATCTAGGAATATTTTAACTTTGAGATTGAATTGAACGTGGATAATATTCCGACATACTCCTACGTGAGCCTGATATGACAGGCAGCATCACTATTTAAATGCATTGTAATTTATATATAATTCATAAAAGTTAATACATATGTTCGTATTAATATATTTTTTTGACAATGGAATGTTCAGATAAGAAATTTTATACATATTTTATCTAATTATTCTATAATACAGGCTAAGCAGGTTAGATTGTTGGGCTGCTCTTGTGTTTTCGTCACAATGATACACTGGGCATAATACATTTAAAAGCGCATAGTAAAGAACAGTGAATATACTAAGGGGTTTCCTTTATGATTATAATAATGTTATTTGAACACCGGTTGCTATTGTAACAAGATAAAGATGATGCGAAAATAACTATTTTTAACACTTCCCATTGTTAAGGAAATATCATATCATATGGCCCCTTTTGCTATGATGTGGTTCATCTTATAGTGATTTGTTATCTATTTAAGTACACATGCATACTTTTTGTTTAGTCTTTAATACAGCAACCTGAAACTGTTACTGATGTGCTAGTTTTACTGGGCAAATTATTTAATGCTTTTTGAGTTGCAATGTAAATGCAAGTGGGTGGGGTATTTTGACCCCACTGGTATAAAATTTACTGGAGATAAATGTATTTCTTGTTGAAAAATATGTTATAGAAATATCAGAATAGCATAAGTATTATATAAAAATAATAAATCACACAAAAATGTTTGTTTTTCTTGTATGCTTATTATTTTGACAGTACAACTAAGAATTTATGAGAATCGTTCAAGGAATGAAGGATGCCATTAAACATGATGCATTTTCTGAGTTTCCGACAGGATTTTTTTTGAGGACTTTTTTTCTACAATACTACAATGTCTAAAGATTGTAAGGAAATGAAGAAAGTTTCTGTTGGAATTTGTTTAAGGTAGGGCCAATATTTTTGATAGAATGACTTGCCTATATAATCGGAAACTTTTTAAAGAAAGCTTCCCCATTTTACGCCAAAAAAGATAAAATATTTAGTTATAGATAATATGAATATGCTTCTTAACTTTATGAAATTATTCAATACTAAATGTACATAATTATTATATCATACTTTCAGTGTTGCGTCAGCGCCGCATCAGATAACAATTATAATATTCGCAAAGTGGCATCATCTTTCTTATTTATACAAACATGTGTGAGTATTTTCTTACTCATTTTGTTTATGATGATGATGATGATCATGATGATCTTTTCGATTCAAAATTCGATAAAAAAAAAACAAACTGGTATTTATCCCTTACCCTGCTAAATTTCTATAATGAACTTGTCCATTTTTCAATTTGGACAGTACCACTAACTGTTAAAAGGGGTGCTTACCAAAAAGATACTGACTGAATGGCGAGCAGTGCAGATCTTGATCAGACTGCACGGATGTGCAGCCTGATCATGATCTACACTGGTCGCAATGGCAGAATCAGTCGTGACCAGCATGATAAGGGTTATACATATGTTAACCCTGCCTTTAACACAATGCTTCTGAATAAAACATCTTTGGGGCTTTATTCAGTGTGTTCGTTGTTCGACATGATATACACATGCATGAACACTAAAAAAATAATTGAATCATACAATAAATACATATATGTAATGACAAAAATTGATTCTTGGTGTCTCAACTACATTTCCAATCCACCTGTACACATAGTTAGTTGGCCTGCAACAGGTCTTCATAAATGGAGTAATGGAGTAAACAAAATGTACATTCCAGTTTTCGCACATTTTATTTTTTTAAATTAAAAACAGGTCGAAAGAGTTTTTTTTTGTTGTTTGCTTTTATGAGTGTTAAGACGCATATCCAGTATCGTGGATTTTAATTTAATGTTTGCTAGCTAAGTTGCCAAATACATAATCCGTGGATTAGGTTAATCTCGGCGCATACGTGTTCAGAATAATTTCTACATGTTTTTTCAAATTGTTTTTTTTTTGTTGTTGTTTTTAGGCCCCACTGATGGGTAACCCCGTTTATTTTCAAAAAAAGCATATATACATTAATGTCAACAATTCAATATAGTTACAGTATATATAAAATATAGTGAGTGAAGTTAACTGTGAGAAATTTTCAGTATTTACTCAAGATCGTATCATATACTAAGTTTGGTTCTGTGTTTCATAGGAATAAAGTTTTGTTTATCCTACACAAATAATTCTAACATCATTTTTTTTCCAAAACACCAATTGTCTTACCAAGCGAAAATTGAAAAAGCAAGACAAAGATAACGGTAGCAATTAGGGGAAGTAACTCTTACATCCTTATGTTTCTTTTCATTACTGAGTTATGCTTCTTACAATGTAATGTACTTTATCTTTTGAAATTAATATCTAAAAAAAACATAAACAGAGCTCAAAGGTCATGCATTTTACATAATAGATGTTTAAAAGCATTATGAGTTATTTGAAAATAGAAGGAAAAATATAAAAAAGTGTGGGGGTGGGGGAAGCTGGGTGCAGTATTGGGCAGATCAGATCAGGCTTTAAATAGAGTTAAAAACTTAATTGTAATTGGTGTGCAATGGTAAATATTCACTCCATTTTTTGTCAGATTTAGATGCATTGTTTTCTTTTTTTTGCATTGTACGACTCTGTACGTAAAAGTGTAGTAACTTGACTTTGAAACAGCTGAGAAATGTTTGTAAAGTCAAAACAGTATTAATGTTCTCTTGATCGAGTCATTTGTACATTTTTTTCCATATCATAACATGAGCCGTGCCATGGGAAAACCAACATAGTGGCTTTGCGACCAGCATGGATCCAGACCAGCCTGCGCATCCGCGCAGTCCGGTCAGGCTCCATACTGTTCGCTTTTAAAGCCTACTGAAATTGGAGAAACTGTTAGCGAACAGCATGGATCCTGACCAGACTGCGCGGATGCGCAGGCTGGTCTGGATCCATGCTGGTCGCAAAGCCATTATGTTGGTTTTCCCATGGCACGGCTCACATGTTTTATGAAATGTACCTATATAAGCTTTAATTCATAACTGTGTGTTACAGTAACTGTTGTGATAACAGGGACTGACATATAGATTTTATAGATAAACAAAACATAGATATTTTTGCTGCATACGCATTATATAAATACTGCATTCTTTAGAGGGTGATATACAAACTGTTCACCTCGAGACATATAAATGTCGACCGATGCGTTAGCCGAGGCCTATATTCATATTTCGAGGGTTGAATATTTTTCATATCGCTCTCATAAATGCAATATTTCTTTTATTATACCGAAAACATATAAAGCTCAAAACAATTAACGAAAAATCAACAAATTGAATTAAATGATTTATTTAACAAAAAAATCAAGGTTTCGGGTGGTTTGTCGTCTAGTCTATCACGGTTCAAAGTTCAGATGCGCAGGAATTGAGTCACGAGGGCGTTATCCCGAGTGGTTTAATATCCAAGCATGTGAACGATGAATCGTGATGAATTAGGCGACAAACCAAAAGAAAGCCTTGATTGTTTTCATTCTTACATGGTCATTGAAAATTGTGTCTCAAGACATATTGTTTTTGCCCTGTCCGTCCGTCCGTCCGTACGTCACACTTCCAATCAATAACTAGAGAAACATTTGACCTAGAGCCTTCAAACTTCATAGGATGGCAGGGGGATGGAATGGACGACCCCTATTGTTTTTGGAGCCACTCCGTCAAGGTCAAGGTCACAGGGGCCTGAACATGGAAAACCATTTCCGATCAGTAACTTGAGAACCACTTGACCCAGAATGTTGAAACTTTATAGGATAATTGGTCATGCAGAATAAATGACCCCAATTGATTTTGGGGTCGCTCTGTTAAAGGTCAAGGTCACAGGGGCCTTAACATGGAAAACTATTTCCGATCAATAACTTGATAACCCCTTGACCCAGAATGTTGAAACTCCATAGGATGATTGGACATGCAGAGTAGATGCCTCCTATTGATTTTGGGATCACTCTATTTAAAGTCAAGGACACAGGGGCACGAACATGGAAAACCATTTCCGGTCAGTAACTTGAGAACCACCTGACCTAGAATGTTGAAACTTCATAGGATGATTGGACATGCAGAGTAGACGACACCTATTGATTTTGGAGTCGAGGTACGATCAGGAACAACAACTCTGTGCCCTGTTCGACAACCAGGACCAACAACTCTGTGTCCTGTTCTACAATCAGGAACAACAATTCTGCACCGTATTCTACAACCTGGAACAACAACTCTGCGCCCTTTTCTACAACCAGGAACAACAACTCTGCTCCCTGTTCAAAACCCGGGGCCTCTGTGGCTGAGTGGTTAAGGTCGCTGGCTTCAAATCACTTGCCCCTCATCGATGTTTAATGTAACTTTTTCCCTAAGTACTACTGCAGAAATGTTTGTAGTAAGAAAAAAAAACAACACTATGGGACACCACCCAAGGCACACGCACACACGCACACATAAGCAGGAAAAACAACAGTCGGGCATCGCCTAAGGACGGCCGGCGGCCAAAATTATGACGGGTACGATAACTTACTCACAGTAAAAGGGAGAGGGGTGCAAATGCAAGGGAGCGCAAATGCAAGGAGGAGGGACGGGAGGGTGCGATGTGGGTAGTGAGGAGAAAGAGGAAAGAAACGCCAACAATAAACAAGACAACACACGCAATACAAGATACGAGACGGACAGAAAACATGCTTAAACTGGGGCACCGCACTGGAATGGTTAGTAACCTAAACAAAGAAAACTGGCGGTTTAAACGCGTTTAGGGCCTGCACGCCTCGCACTAACACTGTTTTAAACAAGTTAGACAAGATAGTGTAAATAAAAACATTCCCCACTGAGAAAGGCTCTAACATTAGTGACAAAATACCAGATCATATAAAAGTAAAATATAGATAAAAAGCAAGATACTTTAAACGTTAAGATAAATAGGGTACCATGTAAAGATTTTGGTATTCTGCTAATAATTACCCTAAATTCCATGTTGATCTTTAACAGAGTGGCACTGACTTCGACGAAAAACCCGTTATCATATAGTTGTTTAAAAATTAGAGAAAATGCGTTATGGGAACTGTGGAAACACGAGTCCCGTGACATACACATTTAGGCTTATATTAGAAAGCTAACGCGCATACTAGTAAAATTATCAACTACGCAGACTTCTAACTGAAATACACCGAAAAGTATTAAATATCCGCATTTTCCTTTATCTTTCAATATGAAGTATCTTTGGCGGGTCATGTGTTTCAAACCTGGATAAAAATTGTACTTGAAGGGACTAATTAATTGCTGCGGTTCAACTAATTTTGAATTTACCCTGGCAAGAAGGTATACTATTTACTTAACAGTGTTAATCACCAGACTGAATTCAAAATTACTCGGCATTTGCCTCGTCCAAATATGGATTACTACTGTTGTGTACACGTCCAATAGAATTCAGTACTATTTCCGAAACAATCAAATAACTTCATTTTGTGGAACTCGAAAAAGGATAGCATCACAAAATCCGGAATATAATGTATTCAATATTCAATATGGAAATAAAATGGGCGGTCACGTGGCACAAATACAAACACTACCTATTGAAAGAGAAATCTAGGTATAAAATAGATTTCATTACGACATAGAGAAAAGTTTGGGAGGTTAAGGTAGGTATTTATGGCTAAAATGGAAATGTACGTTTTAGTTGTACAGCATTAAACAAAATTAAGTTAAGACTGCGCACCATTTACTACCTAGAGATGCTAGTTCCAATGCGATGACCCAATGTGATCCTGAATGTGTTTGCGTTGTTATTAAAAAAGGTACATCACTTGTGGCTTTTATTTATCTATTTTTGTCTTACTGTTTGTGTGGTTTACTTTGTCTATATATTTTTGTATAAAATCTTAAGTTAAATATGTGAACATCTACACATACACTGAACGTATTGGTTTTAATGGACTGCATACGTAGTTTTTCCAAAAGGATCTACGTAAACATGATTTTGTTTGATCTTGTTGTAGTGGGTTACATGGTTAAAATCACCGGCCGTCAGTTAGCCAGCTGGATGGCTACATGGATAAAATCACCGGCCGTCAGTTAGCCAGCTGGATGGCTACATGGATAAAATCACCGGCCGTCAGTTAGCCAGCTGGATGGCTACATGGATAAAACCACCGGCCGTCAGTTAGCCGGCTGGATGGCTACCTGGATAAAACCACCGGCCGTCAGTTAGCCAGCTGGATGGCTACATGGATGGCTACATGGATAAAACCACCGACCGTCAGTTAGCCAGCTGGATGGCTACATGGATAAAACTACCGGCCGTCAGTTAGCCAGCTGGATGGCTACATGGATAAAACACCGGCCGTCAGTTAGCCAGCTGGATGGCTACATGGATAAAACCACCGGCCGTCAGTTAGCCAGCTTGATGGCTACAAGGATAAAACCACCGGCCGTCAGTTAGCCAGCTGGATGGCTACATGGATGGCTACATGGATAAAACCACCGGCTGTCAGTTAGCCAGCTGGATGGCTTCCTCACATGAAACAATTCTACATCCCAAGAGAGGTAAGTAATCAGATATTTGAGCTGCGCCATGAGAAAACCAACATAGTGCATTTGCGACAAGCATGGATCCAGACCAGCCCGCGCATCCGCACAGTCTGGTCAGGATCCATGCTGTTCGCTAATCGTTTCTCTAATTGCAATAGGCTTTGAAAGCATCCGCGCAGTCTGGTCAGGATCCATGCTGGTCGCAAACGCACTATGTTGGTTTTCTCATGATGCGGCTCATATGCAAGTTTAACCGTCCATCTACTGAGCCCCCTCAAGGCTTACCTGTAACTGCTTTCTACACATTGTATATGCAGTGAATATGCAATATGCATTCCCTTTACATAAATCGACACAGATAATTAAATACAAACTGTATAACCACACCCTTCGTGGTCCCCTAAACGCATATCCAAAAATACATGAGAATAATGCACGTTAAGAAGAAAGCAACAACACGCTCAAAGTTTAATTACGGAAATATTTATTGAAAATGTAAAAAAAACATAAAATTGTCACAATCAAATAATATATTAAGGCTTCTTGAAGAAGCATATGCATTTCATAACATTGATCAGTGTTTTTAAAACAAGAGAATGAAGTATTGCCATGCAATACAAAGTCCCCTGCTGGAAGGCACCTAATATTCTCTACTACAGTATACATAATGAACTGATATCTGTCATTGATGTATAAACAATATTGTACTATATGTACAATATGTTATAACAAAACACTTGGATTAAAAATTGATCATATATACAAAAACATACAGTTGTTGGTTGTTTCATAACATCTATAGATATAAACAAGAGTGCCAGAATGTCACAATATACGCCCGTCACAGCAAATATCTTCACACTAGCACCTGTACTTTCATATAGATTTTATTTGGTCAGTTATATGTTATAAAATAAGTTATTTCTAGTAACAACAAAGAGAAGTTAATCCTAAAAAATACAAAAAAATCTATATAAGTCCACACAAAACTTTTTACCAGGTAGAGATAGGTCAAAATACACATAAAAAAGGATTATAACATACATGATGTACCACAGAAAAGTCTCGATTTTTCCCTACGGCCAGTAATAAAAAGTTACAATATAAGCTATTTATAGTAAAAACAAAGAGAAGTAATTCTAAAAACCAAGGTGACTCATGGTGGTGAACATGTGTGCCTAGTTACATCAAAATCCCTCCATGCATGAAGAAGAAATGCTCCGGACAAAGTTATTCTTGAATTTGACTTTTGACCTTTAAGTGTGACCTTGACCTTAGACACAGGGACCTGGTTCTTGCGCACGACAATTCGTCTTATGTTGGTGAACATTAGTGACAAGTAATGATAAAATCCCTTTAAGGATTGTTGAGTTACAGACTGGACGGGAAAAAAAGCCCTTTTGGCTTTTGACTTCCAAGTGTGACCTTGACCTTTCAGCTAAGGCCCGGATTTTGCGCATGACATATTACCTCATCCAGGGAAATATTTTTGCCAACTGATATTTAAATCCTGTTCTGCATGACAAAGTTATAGACCGGACAGGAAAAAAATCCTATTGAGCTTTTATCTCGAAGTGTGACCTTGACCTTTAAGCTAGGGTTCTGGGTTTTGCGCATGACACATCACCTCATCATGGGGAACATTTATGCCAAGTAATATTGTAAACCCTTGATGGATAACAGAGTTATGAACCGGACAGGAAAAAACCCTGTTGACCTTTGACCTCCAATTGTGACCTTGACCTTTGAGCTAGGGGTCCGGGTTCTGAGCATTGATACGTCATTATTAAAATCCCTTGATGAATGACA
>NW_026460650.1:0-14760 GCF_021730395.1 Mercenaria mercenaria | reverse complement strand
AACCCTTGGCAGTTTCAGAAGAAAACGGTGTGGTTCGGTTAAACGTCTTTTCAACATTTTTCAGTCATGACAGGTTATCAGAAGAACTCCGTCCTTTGGTAACACTTCCTCCCCCATGCATAAGACACCTACAATTTTAAACAAAAAATAAAATGTGATTTTCATTAAATCATAAGAAAATAATTCCATAGACTCTAATGAATAGTTGGAGTAGCACACATTTGAAAGAAATACTTTGCATGACAAGTTACTAACGGTAACATACTTACATTTAATATGCAATGAGAGTGGATCAACAGCTTCCTTGCCTATGTCCCGATAAAGAAATTAGGTACCAAAAGCTTCTCCTCTGGTTCACCCAAGACAAAAAAGATTAAATAAAAAAGAGACAGCCTCTTCAAAGGTCAAAAAAAAAAAACACACACACAAAGGTAAAAATCATACACCCGGGAAAATTCACAACCATCAAACACCTGATACAATCTAAATAAAGAAAAGCATATGGGGCATACATAGAAAACATTTTGGATATTCACCATGCAGATGAACTGACACCACTAAATTTAATACCAAACAGTTCACACCATCATTAAAAATGCCAGACAAGACAGCCAAGGTATTTTCCCCACTAAAAGATCAGTCCAGTCGTCCCCTAACCTCAGATAATCTAGGAAAAGCAAACATCCTAAACAAACGTTCCATCATTTTTCTCCGGCATCTCCCCACTATCGCGTCCCAAAAATGCTTTAAAGAACCCAAAATACCCAGTGATGCCGAACATAATAAATGACCCAAAGGGTGTCCTAAACTAATCCAAAACCGCAAAGGGGATAAGGCTCCCGGGCCAGATAAATTAAACCCATTGTCCTTAAGGAACTCCCCCATGAGATCCTTGATAATTTATCACTGCTATTCCAAAATCCCTAAACTCTGGTCAACACCCTTTCTGAGTGAACGAAGGCAAACGTCGCTCCTCTGTATAAAAAAGGGTGATACTATGATCCAGCAAACTATAGGCCCTATCTTTAACATGTTTCTATGTACACTCCTGAGCACGTCATAGCATCTAACCTATCCACACACTTCTCAAACATAACATACCCCAAATGAACGCAGCACGGGTTTTCGTAAAAAGACGCCTGTGAGACCCAGCTCATTGAGTTAGTAGACAATCTAGCAAAAAATCTTTCAATAGGTAAACAGACCTATTTTATCCTGCTTGATTTAATAAAGCCTTTGACAAGGTCAATCCCCTTAAAACTACTATACAACTCCAAGAACACGGTGTGTGTGACCAAAAAGTGTCTTTGGGTACAGTCCCTTCCTTTAAAGGGAGAAACCCAATCATAGTAGTTGGGCATTTCATCTGATCAAGTCCCCGTCCCCGTCCGGTGTCCCCCAGGGATCTTTCTGAGGGCCCCTCCTCTTCCCTTCTCTAATTAAATACCTCCCTGAATTGGTCACATCCCAGGTGCGCCTGTTTGCAGATGACACAGCCATCGTCTCGCGGTAACTTCCCACTCTGACTGTCAAAGGGTACAAAATGATCTCCTTAAGTTAGAGAAATGGGAAATCATTATGACCTGGAATTTTAAACCTAGTAAATGTCAGGGCCTCCAAAAATCACACGTAACAGAAAACCCATTAATCCCTTTTAAACATCATGCCAAAAATTGTCCCCAGTTAAAGATGCATGCTTTTGTTCAATTATTGGTAGGTAGATGGTAACTTTAGTTTTACAAATATAGTTTCTGTCCATAACATGTACATAGAAATTATTATATGCACAAGTACATAGATGATAATGCCAAATAAAAGGGTAACACTCAAAAGTAGCATAAACATTAAAGGATTACATTTAAAATCATATAAAATCAGAACTGACAAAGAAAACTAAAAAAAAACAAAAACACAGTTTTAACTAAGGAAAAACAAGAAACGACGAAGCAAAAACAAAACAAACTATATCTTCTGACACTGGCCATGTCCCAAAAGACAAAGGACTGGATAGGATAATTTATTTTAAGTCGGCAAGGCATGTAACAATTCACATAAGCTCTGAATGAACTTTTATCACACTGTGAGAGAGCAATCGTTTTCACACAGTCTATAGTAAATCAATGGTCTCAAATTCAAGACTAACAAAGGCACACATCCTTTACTTGTAATGCCTATATAAACAGATAAACTCTTACATAGCGTGTCTAACCTTGACAGAAATAATCTCCATAGCCGGTGGACCAGGTCAAAGAATACTTGTGAAACACAATTCATACGTTTCACACAAGAGAATTGCAACAATCCTTGGAACTGCCAACAGATGTACGTCATTGTAAAGTTTTGAACACTGCTGACTATCATATATTGATTCACAAGCTCCGGACATCCTGTGAGTGCACCATTTAGTGTCCCTGTAGATCAGTAAGATCTATAAGAAGATCCTTTAAAAGTATAGAACGCCGTCAAGTAACACAATAGCACTTTCGGTTTGGATGAGTCTGTTCATGAGAGGTAAATGGAATGTGCAAAACACTCCTCACGACCCTAAATTCATTTCTCAAGGATCGGTTTCAAAATGTAGTTGACGACTTCACTTCATTTGTGAACTGATTGTTCTCTGTGTTCTCTCTGGAGTTACTAAAGGTTCAGTCATTAGCCTTTGCCCTCTTCCTAGCTTACGTTGATGACCTCCCATAGTCCCTCAAAAGTACATCACGACATTTCAAAGACAACACTTTGTATTTATGACGGTTTTAATCCTTCATTTATTCTCGAAACCCTTCAAATAGATCTTCATGAAATGGATTGGTAATTTGACTAAAATCCAGAAGTGTGAGGTGTTGAGGACGACTTGAATTTGTTTTAGATGAAAACAATCTGTTATAGTTATTGACTTCATAGCGTAAAATTCTCAAAATATCAGAAGCTGCAAAATACCAGGGCGTTACTTTAAACGGAAGGATAATACTGTTTCAATGTAATTCTGTCTGAAATGTCATCATACATCATTTAAGAGAGTGAAATAATTTTCAAAATCGGTTGAGAAATAAAAAAATGAATGAATGAATGAGTTGGGTTTTACGGCGAACCGACACAAAAAGGTCATATATCGCCGAGAAAATGTTAAATGGATTACGTTAATTGCAAAGCATAAATAAAACCATTGAAGTAAAAGCGTAAATACATAAATAGTGTAAAAAATCAAATGCAAACATTAAAAAGTATAAAAGCGGTGATTAATAATCAAATAAGGTTCAGATTTTATGATATATACCTATTTCTTTCAAAAACTGCAAAATTTTGTCGGCTGAAATTTGCTCGTACAGCTCTTTTAGAGATTCAACATTGTAGTATGAGTTGCGCTGTGGATCGAAGTCTATACAGTCGATTAAAATATGTTTAATAGTAAGTGGTGTTTGACATGGTATACATTCAGGTTGATCTTCATTGTTCAGCAAATACGAATGAGTCAAACCGAGTATGACCTATCCGACAAACGAGAAAGAACAACTTCCCCCCTGCGAACAGATCTATTTCCTTGTGCCATTCACCTAAAGTAGGTTTAATTTCACGAAGTTTATTGAACGAAGCATTGTTCCACGAGGACTGCCATTTAGTTAAAATGTATTTGTTGATATTTGACCTAAAATCAGTATATGGTAATTTCAATTTAGATTGATTTAATGAAAGTGATTTCTTTGCTGCAGTATCAGCATCTTCATTTCCATAAATACCAACATGACTAGGAATCCAACAGAATATGAAGGACTTTTTAAAGATAGTTCATGAACCCTGAGAAGAATGTTTTGAATGAGAGGATTTTCTGTATTACGGTTGTGATTGATTGTAATACAGAAAGTGAGTCGGAAAAGATGATAAACTTTTCTTCATTATATTCTGAAATAAAATTAAGGCCAAATCAATTGCTTTTGCTTCTGCTGAAAAAATTGTAGCGTTATTTGTAAACTAATTTTGATTGATGCAGATGGCTAACGGCGGCACATCCAACCTTTGAATCATCTTTTGAACCATCGTGTATAAATAGGAAAATGATCTTTGTAAGCTGATTTGATTTCGTTATATTTGGACTTGAATATTTCAGGGTTTGTTTCAGCCTTTTTTCAATGCAGTTTTCATATCAAAAAGAACTGTTGGAGAATTAAGAATCCATGGTGGTGTATTCAGAACTAAATTATCTTTTACAATCATGAAATTCAAAATCTGTTTCCTTCATAGAATTATCAATGCGAAATCCAAAAGGTTTAATTTGTTTGGTTTTCTGTCATAACGAATACGTGGTATTTGGGTTTTAAATATGATTTTATGAGCAGGTTGGATTTGTTGGCAGCTACCCTCACAAGCATATTGCAATGACAGTTTTTTCACGTCTCGTATAAAGGGAGGGTTCGTTTGCTTCAACATACAAGCTTTCAACAGGCGATGTTCTAAATGCGCCAAGAGCAATACGAAGACCTTGATTATGAATAGTATCCAGCATCTGTAAATACGATTTTCTCGGCTGAACCATAAACAACACAACCGTAATCTAGCTTGGATCGAATCAAAGCTCTATACAGTCTTAACAAAACCTTGCGATCTGCTCCCCATTCAGTATTTGAAATTACCTTTAAAAGATTCAACGATTTCAAACATTTGGCTTTCAGGTATTTTATGTGTGGTATAAAAGAAACTTTTTATCAAAAATAACACCAAGAAATTTTGCTTCGTCAACAACGGTATTTTTGTACCATTTAGAAACAGCTCAGGGTCACAATGTTGTTTCCGTAATTGACAAAATGGACACACTGAGTTTTTGATTGGGAAAATTTAAAACCATTTTCCATGGCCCAAGTTTGAAACTTGTTCAAACACATGCTGTAATTGGCGTTCAATCGTACGCATATTATTTGAACGATAACATATAGAAAGTCATCAACATATAATGAACAATCTATACCCTGGTGACAAACATTTCACAATATTATAATTTTGATGCTAAAAAGTGTGACAGATAAAATAGAACCTGTGGAACTCCCTGTTCTTGCTCAAAAGAGTCAGAAAGGGTAGAACCAACAACGTACTTTAAAATTGCGATCTGATAAAAATGTGATATAATGTTGGAAGACGACCTTTTAAAACCTAAGTCGTTAAGATCATTCATAATACCATATTTCCATGTAGTGTCATAGGCTTTTTCTAAATCGAAAAATACAGACACTAAATGCTCTTTTTTAACAAATGCATCACGAAATAAAATTTTCCAGTCGAACAAGATGATCAGTTGTGCTGCGCTGCTTGCGAAAACCGCTTTGAAAGTTTGTAATTAGCCTTGAGATTCAAGATACCAAAACTAGTCTAGAGTTGATCATACGTTCTAGTGTTTTACATAAACAACTGGTTAAGTGCAATCGTCTATAATTACTGGGTTAGTGCTATCTTTCCCGGGTTTTGGTATTGGAATAACTATAGCTTCTCTCCAGGAATCTGGAAAAATGCCAGTTTTCCATGTAATATTAAAATTTCAAGTAGGAGGTCTAATGATTCTTGTGGTAAAATGTTTTAAAAGTTGATAATGAATTTGGTCCGGACCAGCTGCGGTATCGTGACATTTATCTAAAGCGTCAAGCAATTCTGTGAGTGAAAAAGATTTATTATAACTTCATCATTATTTGAATCAAAATTAAAGGTTTGCTTTCTTTAGTCGATTTTATGTTTTTGAAACCTTTTATCAAAATTATTTGATGAAGAGTTTTTTGAAAAAGTTTTACCAAGTGTATTGGCAATGTCCTCCTTGCTAGATGCAATAAACTGGTCTGTCTTTGTAAGATGGGAAACATTTGAAGATTTTCCTTTCCACTTATTTTGCGAATCATTTCCCAGACTTTTTTAAACCGATGACCTAGAATAAGTTTTGAAAACGTATGAATGCCATGATTTTTTTTCTTGCTTGTTTTATAGTTCTGCGAGCTTTTGCTCTCAGAATCCTAACTGATTGTAAGTTTTCTTTCGTCGGCCGTAATATTGAACTTTTTAATGGCCGCTCTACGTTTCGAACAGCAGTCTTACAATCATCATTATACCAAGGCTTATTTTATGTTTACCATTTCTTGAAGTTTTAGGAATGGACTTGTCAGCAATATCGGACAGAAGAACTGAAAACCGATCAATAGGATCATAAAGAAATTAAGTAAAATTCTCCAAAGTCAAATCATTTTTACATAGCGTTTCAAATTGCTTCCAATCAGCTTTATTAAATTTGAAATATGAAGGGTGGTTCTGAGGCAGATTAGAAGTATTTGAAATAATAATTGGAAAATGGTCACTACCATGCAAATCATCCAGTACTTTCCATTCAAAATCAAGAAAGATGTTCGGTTGACAAATTGTCAAATCAAGCGAAGAAAATTACCTGTTGCAGATGAAGATACGTTTTGGATTGATCATTTAATAAACAGAGGGCATTTCTTTCAATAAAAGTTTCAATAATTGACCTCTAGTGTTGCTGTCAGAACAGCCCCAGAATTCATGATGACCATTAAAATCTCCCATAAGCAAAAATGGTTGTGGTAAATTGTTTTATAAGATCATCAAGTTCTTCAAGATTTAGTTTAATTTGGGAGGTATGTAAATCGAACAGATAGTAATCGGTCGATGTAATGTTACGTTTATTGCAACTGATTGGATACTTGTATTTAGAACAATTTGTCTGTGCGGACATGCATATTTAATAATAATAGATGTACCACCAGACGCCCTATCAGTGTTAGTGTTTATGAAGTTATACACTGAATAATTTTTGAAAGCTATTTTGTCCGTTTCCTTTAAAAATGTTCACTAAGGCACATAAGTGAAGGATTATATTTTGATAAAGAAGGAGAATTTCATTATAATTTGCTTAAGTCCACGGCAATTCCACTGGATAATTTACTTTCCATTTACAATGGCAAATAAAAATTAAACGACTGGAAAATTAAATTATTAGTGTTTGCATTGACTCAGGAGGGAACCTTTTGATTTTCCCCTCCTTTGTTGCTGGTTAAACTGGGCGGGGCAGATAATGGCGGATCGTCATCATCTCCCCTGTTAACCGGTTCATATCATGAGGGAACCGGTTATGGGTTTGTATGGGATCATTTGATCCCTTTCCAAACCCATCAGTTCTCAAGTCAATTTTTTGTTTGGGTGTTTGACTCACCCCACGTTGATTAGTGTTTGATGAAACGTTTTGTCGTGACGACGGCGTACCTGAATACTTAGGAACATTTTGTATAGCTGGTGGCAGTGTTGTGTTTAGCAGCTGCCCTTTGAAGTTGAGATGCCTCTGAAGGTTTTTTGCTGTACTTTAGGCTTTTCGTTTGGTACAGAAGTTTGAGTTGGATTTTGTTGAGCAGTCACTGAATCTGTTTGAGTACAGGCATCAATGCACTGTGTTGATTTGCTAAGGACAGATTTATTATTGATGAATAAGTTTGTACGAGTGTTGGAGATGTAAATTTGGCATTGGCAATTTGTCTTGCTTCTGGAAATCCAATGCCCTGTGTGAATTTGACATGAAGAACCTCCTTTTCGATTTTCCATGTCTTGCAATCACGAGACTTGGCTGAATGTGGCTCGTTGCAGTTCACACAACGCAATGGACGACTACAAGTGTCGTGGTCATGAGAATGTCCATCCTGTCCCGCATTTGGGCAAGTGTAATCGCCTTTGCAGTTTTCTCTCATTGTGCCCAAACTTAAAATAATAGCATTGAAGAGATTAGGAATATATGTTGTAACTTTTGTGATGAGGTATCCAACTTTTACGAATGAAGGAAGAAACGGAGTGCCAAATGTAAGAATAATAGTATTTGTGTGAATTTCTTTTTCCCAATCGCTTGATTTTATACGTCTAGCAGCAGTGACATGTTGATCTGAAAGGCCTTGCACAATCTCCGTCTCCGAAAACCCCTGCAAGGTCAGGACAACGAATGACCCCCCTTGAGGTGTTCAAAGTACGGTGGTGCAATGCACTTACATGGCCGGTTGTAAAATGAAGTTACGGAAAGTAAATTTCGTGAAGTGAGCCTTTCTCAACTTCAACAAGCAGATCACCAGTTCGCAGTTTTTTGACTGATTTCGGTACACCAGCAATGCCTTCGATGGTTTTTTCAATTATAAATGGCGAAAGGCTTGACATTTTGAATGTTTCGTCTGTTGACTGGATCAAAAGAAATCGCGGAAATGCCATGTTGGAAGTGTATGGTCGGTGAGGATTTCTCACCTCCGTGCCGTCAGAATCTGTTTCGGTATGCGGTCGTTTTTTATTTTTGGTTTTTCCATATTAAATGTTTCAAATTCGTCACTCCGCAGCCCCCACCCGCCGCGGAGTCCAACAAGGGAACATGAAAACAGAGCGGATATCCAGCTCATACATGTTAGGGATACTGTAGTGATATACTCGGCCAGGTATTTTTCAATCTGTTCATATCACCAGTTGAATGCAGAAAAGCAAACATGGGATTCAAGGGATTGTTACTCTACCCAACCGATGGCCCTAAGCCACCGCTTTCTAGGAAACATAGATTGAAGTACATATGAAAATATATTGTTAAATACATTTGTGTGAACGTAATATGAAGTTTATTGAGCGCAGTAAAATGTGACAATACAGCAGAGTAAAGACAGGTTTGTGTAACGTATTTTGTTCCAAAGTTGTGTTTGTGAAAATATAAAAATTATCACATAAAGATGCAGTTTTGAAATAAGCAATAGAAAATGTAAACGTAAAAATATATTCCAGGGCTTGGCATGACTAGCCGATTGACGTATCGGGCCAAACGACCGCCAGAACGTCTACACCGAATTAGAGCCAAAGAGTGTATTGGCACCCACATCCCGGAAGAAGATGCGCACATGCAAACAAGTACGCATCATCTCCCCGGGATGCCATGGGCACCTCAACATCCAGGACCCTCCTCTCCGGCTTACGGGCCGCCACCCACGGCCAAACAGGTGGCTCCATTTTCGGGGGAGTCGTACCCCTCTGCATGGAGATACAGCCAGCATTTTCTATCCCCCCGCCGGCAAGGGGCAGAGAAATAAAAAAAAAAAAAAAAAAAAAAAAAAAAAAAAAAAAAAAAAAAAAAAAAAAGTTATGAACATTTCGATATTTTATTAAAAGAAATGGCAGTCATTTTGTAAAATCGATGTAGACCACATTCAGGTATAATATCACTCTAGTTTACTTTGCTTGTTTGCCTCCAAATATAGAAATTACATCTAAGAAAAACAAACAAGGAAGAATATCCAACAGGGAAAGCCACGTTCAAAAACGCAGCCTACCCAAAGACACACACGAACTCTCGCACACCACATACAAAAATGAACAGAAAAGGACAAAATAAACAAATACAGGAACACAGTTGGGCACCGCCTTGGAACGGTCAGTGGCAAAACCACCACTGGGGAGTTTAAACCGGTTTATGGTGTACCTAACCTCACTCTTACCCCCACCATGTTCCAAAGTCACAAGACAGTTAAAATAAACGTAATCCCCGCCAGGTGAAACCCTAACATACGTAAGGCAACAGAAAGTATGTAATGTAAAACACAAAGATGCCCTTGTAGATATAATAAAAAAATGCAATCCTTAAGAAACTAAAAACGTATGTACTCAATGCCTTTGCAGAAGACAGAGCAAACAAGGGAAACACCCTTAAGGGCCCCGACGAAACAGGCCAGAAGACGGAAATCAAAATAGCTCAGTCCTGGTGGGATTTAAGAACTACTAATCATAGAGTCCTCCACCTGATCCGTCAGACACAATCAAAGAGGAAAGCGTAGCGTCCAACTGTATAAGGGTTTGAACACCAAACATGCGGTGTGTCTCAAAACAGTTGGGTCATAACCCCTTTTCATAAAACGTTTACTTACTTTACTAAATACAATAGGAAAATTGCCATGACCCAAAATCTTACGAAGTTTGTAAACCACATCCCCATAAAAAGCGGGTTTTGATATACCTTCCCGCAGAAGTGATTTTAAATTGCTATTGTATTTTAAAACCAAATCTGAATTACGATAGTAAAATTTAGAAAAGTACGTAATTTTATAATAACGGACTCGCATCTTGTCAGCTAGTGGTTTCACACAGACTTATTATAAGGCATTTAAAATTGCCACTTTGATTCCAAATTTGTGGCAGCACATACTGTTAGGCCTCAGTTACTTAGCCCCTAGACTGACTAAGAGGCAAATTGAATAATGTATTATCTCCCGTTTATAACCAACACATCAGCTCGCTGGTTATTTTATATAGTCACCAGTCAACACACTTGGTTAGGTCAATCTAAACATCTGAAATCTCAAAGGGTCTTCCATATCCTATTGTACTACAAAAAAAACAAAGACAAATATCAAACAGGGAATGCCACGCACCAAAAACGCAGCCTCCCCAAAACGAAACCTACAGCACGCAGACGTGCACACCATCCGCACACACACACATACACGCGCACACACACAAGGCCAATACACCACAAACACACACACACAAACACGCGCACATACAAAGCCAACACATTAGGACAAAACGAACAAACAAAGGAACACAGTGGGACAACGCCTTGGAACGGTCAATGGCAAAAACACACCACTGGGGAGCTTAAACATGTTTTGGTGCGCACCCAACCTCACTCTTACCCCTCACCAATTCCAAAGACCACGGGACAGTGTAAATAAAAGTAATCCCCTCCAGGTGAATCTCTAACACACGTAATGGAAACCAAAAAGGCATGGCTACAAACCTAACACAATGATGAAAAGTTATGTTCATCCTAAAATGCATAAAGAGGATTTTATGTGAGAGGCCAGCAACGTCTACCATGCATCTCTATGCCATTTTATTTAGATTCAGTGATATCTTTTCCTCTGAATCGTTGATTGTGTCACTAGTTCATTTTATGCACGTTTAGTTTATATCTAGTTTGGAACATTGTTTTAGAGTGAAAAATACTATTTTTTTTTAAAACACTGATCACCGACTTTAAGACCAGATTAAAACTATTTGGTACATTTAAATTCATTCAAAACTTAGGGAAATAAGATTTGCCATTTTGTACCATTTTCGTTAATATTCATAAATATGCAAATACGTTTAATAATAGAAAAGTACTGCTTTAAAAAGTCAGTGTCCTAGCTCCATTTTGATTCTATTTTATCGTCTTATCACCAAAACTGACCAATATATGATGGATTATAATCCATATGGTTGTCATTCTAAAAATGAACGCTTGCCATGCGGACAGTGAAATCAGATAATTATAATTCAGAGTTTTTTTCTGGGAACTTTTCTATCTTGAAAGAGTTGGTCCTGCCAAAAATTTGATACCTTTAAAAATCTGTCTAGTGGGAGTGGGCGTTCATAGTACACGTTGCTGGCCCCAGGCCTATATATTTATATAGCTACCTTATAAGTCATTCAATCTTGTACTAGCCATGAACATAAAATGATTGAAGGTTATGTCAAATAGAAATCTGGATGTGGAACTCAGACTTTTCGCACCTTCTCTTGTCAGGGGCAGACAACTCATAACCTTAAGACGGCCAGCACATATTTATGCAATCTCGCCAGGCATATATATGTTTTGACAACACAGAAAATGACGTCACTCGACCTTTAGCTATTTCCGGAAGTAAAGAAAATGAAAGTCGAAATGCTTAACTTGAAAACGAAAGCCGTATTTTGATTTGTAGATAGTCAGGGTCACGCGCAGGGGTTACCCCGTCAAAATGTATGCGCGTGATTTTTTTTTTTTTTTTTTTTTTATTTTGCTATTGGGGAGTCAATTTCCAGCACTTTCTTACGAATTGAAATTACCTGGGCTTTATTACGGCATGTCAGATTTCATATACGAAAAGATATTTGAGCTCGGAATAAATACAAAATCCCACAGGAGTCCGTAACGGACCAAGGATACATTGATAATTTGGAACTTCATCAAATCGCTCAAAATGTCATTTTTGAATGTTGTCTGAGAGTGTCAGTATATGCCTCAGATGTAAGATATAACAGTTTTTTGAGAGCTGCAGACCTAGACTTTTCAGAAATATTTTCTAAATAAATTTCGTGTAATAAATGTTGTTTCTACGGAAGCGTAAAAGGGTCATCAGACGCAATACCTTTAGTACGTTTAAGGCTGCGGAAAGGATATAAACGATAATTTCAGAAAATTTCTTTTAAATCGTCATATTTCGCTCAGCTTTACATAAAAATTTACGATTAACGGATGAAGTGTTTGTGCTAATATCTTTTTATTTATAGTTAAAAATAGCATGTTGCTCTCAAGTTTATTCATGTACAACGACTTCCGTTATTTTGATAAAACGCCCATAGTAGTTATGTTTATTAATGAAACCTGACAAAATTGTTATTTAATTCATCCTATAGGAATGCAGAATTGAAAACAATATAAATAAATCATATACTCAGAAAAATACATAAATTATTCATTGTGATTTATAAACAGCTATCGAATCTTCCTTTTTATCAAAATTACTGTAAAATGTGCGTCATATGATAATCTTTTTTTTTTCATACAAAACTCATAAGACAATACTATTTACAATACAATTTGTAACATTTCCGCGATCGAATATATCATTTTTATTTGAAAAACTCAGTAATTCAATTAAAAGGGAGGTAATCGGTACATGGAAATAGATTGTGCATATTATTACTGCGATTATTGTGGTATTGTATTGGTTAGTGTTACGTGTATCCGGGCACTTACGCATTTAGATTAAAAGGTTCGTGGTCACAAAAAGAATGACCGAGTGGAATCTTTCATAGAAAAGTTTGCAGTTAATAAATCGCTCATATAGAAAATTGAGCGATTTACTTCCAATGCACATTCTAACATAGCTGGATTTGGTTGCCAGTTAAACAATTTGAAAGAAGAATGTAGCCAATCTCTGTATATCTAAGAATAAGGAATAATATCACGAGCGAACAGCTCGAGTGATATAATAATACGCATCAGAACGACAAACAGTGATTTTTATTCAAGAGCAAATCATTAAATGAGATATATTACGAAGGACTTTTAAGTGCATCCTTGACGATAGCCTGGCTCCCTGGCTGCATGGTTATTTTTATATAAATACAGGATGCATTTTATAAGAAAATTTTAAGCCTCTAAAATAGCACAATTTTATCTGATGGCTGAACCTATGTTTGGAGCCAGGGGCAATAAAAAATGTCCAATGTAGGAACAACCTTCTGGAGTAGCTTCCCTCTTAATATATACTGATATATGTAAGTGAAAAAAAAGGGACGGAAGCCAGTCTACCTTGACGACATCGATCAAATATTTGCCTGTTTCCTGTTGGTTTCTTTTCCAGCGTGACTGTATGCCGTCTAATACTTTCACGTAATAATTGTGACGTCAGGAAAAGTTTTGTTGTATAATTAACAAATAATCAAGGCCTTCGGGTGATTAAATACTGAAGCATCTGAACGATGAACCGTGATCAATTAGACGATAAAATCACAAGAAGGCCTTGATTGTTTTCATTCTGATATGCGCATTGACATATTTTAATGAATATAAACTGGACTTCATTTACCGAGGAGTAATGTCTAACGGACGTCATGCGACAATTTGACATCATAATTGACGTCATAATGCTTTCTTACCGGTCCGCGCGTCAACCGTTGTTTATCGCAGAATACACAGAGCTTGAATTCCTTCTTGTTTAACTGGAAATCAAACCGAGTCATGTTAGAACAGACCTGGGGTCAATTACTTTAAATGTAATTAATTAAATTACAATTACATTGAGAAATGTCCAATTAAATTACAATTACCATTACATGAAATTTAGCAATGTAATTAATTAAATTACAATTACATTGGAAATTGTAATTAATTACATTCAATTACAATACCAAATGTGGTGCTTCTTACACGAACACTGTAAGCAAAGTTCTTTACTCTGTACTACACAAACATGATAATCCACATGTAAACTGATTTCAGTTATTTCAAAATTGAATTTAAGCTCAAAGTAAAATCTGTGTTTGCGGGAGAATATTACTCTGTCTTTAATATTATTGCAAAAGGAGCTACAAGTCAGCCCTAATTAATAGTTTAATACATCGTCTAGCAGAAATCGGTGAGAGAAGATGCATGTAAGTTAGGTATTTCTCTGAGGTCTGAATTTCTCTGATTTATAGATCATGGTTCTGCAATATGTTTCAAATTTAACTAGTCTAGTTCAGTATTTAATCATTTACATTTTAAACATAATTATTTTAAGTTTTATCCTTGACACTACAAGTTATCCAAAGGACCACATCGAAAATAAGTTGTAAAACATTCATGAGTCATCCTAGAATAACTATGTCACTAAAACGTAGAATAGTCATAATGCCTACAATAATAATTTTTTTTTATCTTGTTAGAACTGTGAAATGCTATGTTGTTTATATCAATTAATACAACAAATTTACCACAGATAAAAAATGATTAAACTAAATGCTAAGCATTTCAATTTTAGCTCCGATAAAAATCTAAATAATAATTATGCAAATAACAATTTCAAATCCTATTTGATCATTTTCTCCAAAAACATAGTGACAAACATCATCAAAGATTACCAGTTGGTTCTAATGAAACAAATATCAGAACAATGAAGCTATGTCCAAGGGTTAACACCTACCATAATATTCTATTGTTATTTTTCACAGCTATGAAATGCATATTAGCATGTTTTAAATGAA